>NC_041386.1:603275677-603362115 GCF_002162155.2 Triticum dicoccoides | reverse complement strand
GCAGTGCATATGTTTTCATACTATTTACACATAAAAATGCCAGGGGAGGGAGGTATACTACCGTGCTATTTACACAGAAGATATCGGAGTATCTTTTCAAGAAAATCCCTACGATTAAAGTTACCATGGTGCTTCTACCTCAGTTATCAGATGTGTGCTGCGTATATTACCATCTATTTACACATAAATTATCAGGTATCTTTTCACATTTGTTTTCCCCTATGGTTAAAGTTATCACGATGTTTGTATCTAAATTATCAGGTCTATGGCGTGAATGTTATCGTGCTATTTACAGAAATTACCAGGGGGCGGGTTCAAAAAATTTATTCCCAATGATCAAAGTTACCACCATGCTTGAAACAAAAAGTTTTTTAGTGCTAACATATTAAAGGCAAAAATATGTCAAAAGCCGTATCTCCCTTAAAATGTTCAACAATGAGTGTGATAGGTGAGGTGATTAGCTCCCTTTGTTAATTACCTACAGACCAAAGATCAAATCCTAGTCTAAGCATTATTTTTGCTGAAAATCGAGAAGGCATGTGGGGCCATAGATGACGATTACGAAAATTAGGAAGGCACGAGTGGGTGTGCCCGATAAAATCGGGGAGGACGTGCGGGAAAGGAAAGAAATCGGGAGGTCGTGCGAAAAAGGAAGGAAATCGGAAGAGAATTGATGGGGTTGGATGCGTGTGGCAGTTTCGCAATCTGCCACACGATTGCCATATACATATTTCGATAATTTAAATCACAAAAACTAAATAAACAATTTTGGAACTACAAATATATGCGCGGACCAAATCTGCGTTGCTAGATCCCTCCAACGAAAACGAGTAGGTACATGGCCGTCGAAACGAGCGGACCAGAGAGCACACATACTACACAACAAACGTAGGAGACGTTGGATCGATTCGAGGGCCAGATGAGAACCCAACCAACCGTCACGTGCTTCGCCCCATGAGCTACTCTGCCACGCTGCATGCTACCTACCTAACCCATGCACCGACAGTACGTATAACATGTACAGTACTAGTATAACATGTACAGTATAGCATGTACAGTAGGCACGTCGTCTATCCATCCACGTACAGGAGATGGGTGCTGATAGCAATCTCCGGGTCCTAGACGCCGGCGTTGTCAGGCCGTCCAACCTCCAACTCCCTCCATGCTCACTCCCGCTCACATTCTTTGACGTCAAATGGCTCCGCCCGCCGCCCGTCCAGCGCCTCTACCTCTAGCGCCTCCACCACCACCAAGACACCACCCACCTAATCTCTGACCTCAAGGTCTCGCTCTCCAAGGCCCTCACCCTCTTCTACCCGCTGGCCGGCCATGTCCGCCTCACCCCTGGCGCTCCCAACAGCAATCGCTACGAGCTCTTCTACCAGCCGGGCGACGGTGTCTCCTTCACCGTCGCCGAGTACGACACCGACATCGACGACCTTGCCCAGGACGACCCCGTCCAGGTGGCCAAGCTCGCACCTCTGGTGCCACCGCTGCCCAAAGGTGTAAGACAATAAGGTTTGGGGGAACCAGCACAACCCTCTAGGAGTGGCTTATCTCATTATATATAATGGATGTGTTACAATACGTACAATATACGTACATAAGTACAGAAGCTATACATAGTCTAACACCCTCCCTCAATCTTAGCCACTTTCTAAAGAACTGAGAAGGGTAAGATTGCACCTACAAGTCTCAAACTGTGGCAGAGGTAAAGGCTTAGTGAAGATGTCTGCAAGTTGATCCTTAGATGAGATAAACTTGATCTGGAGTTGCTTCTGTGATACACGTTCCCGTACAAAGTGATAGTCAACTTCAATGTGTTTCGTTCGGGCATGAAATACTGAATTTGCAGAAAGGTATGTAGCACCGATGTTATCACACCAAAGAATAGGAGGCTGTGGTTGAGACAAACCCAACTCCTGAAGCAAAGACTGCACCCAAATAATCTCTGCAGTAGCATTAGCCACAGCCTTGTACTCAGCTTCAGTACTGCTACGTGACACAGTAGCCTGTTTCCGAGCACTCCAGGCGATCAAATTAGGGCCAAAGAATACTGCATAACCCCCCGTGGATCGCCTGTCATCTGGGCTACCAGCCCAATCTGCATCAGAGAAGGCCGAAAGGACCCGAGAGGAAGTCGGCCGAATATGCATACCAAATGTCAGGGTGAACTGAACATAACGAAGAATGCGTTTAACAGCAGCCCAATGAGTATCTCTGGGAGCCTGAAGATACTGACAAACCCTGTTAACAACATAAGAGATATCTGGTCTCGTGATGGTCAAGTACTGAAGTCCACCAACAATGCTCCTGTACTCTGTGGCATCCGCAGGAGACAAAAGCTCACCATCAACAGCTGTTATCTTGTCGGTAGACGACATGGGTGTGGTGGTCGGTTTGCACTTCAGCATGCCCGCTCTTTGTAACAACTCCAAGGAGTACTTCTTCTGCGTAAGGACAAGACCAGTAGCACGAGAAGTGACCTCAACTCCAAGAAAGTAGTGAAGCTTCCCAAGATCTTTGACCGCAAAATCAGCACCAAGAGAGCAGACAAGAGCATCAACATCATACTGAGAAGAGCTGACAAGGATAATATCATCGACATATACCAAAAGATACATAGTGACTTCTGGCTTCTGTAGAAGAAATAATGAAGTGTCAGCAGTGGACGGCACAAACCCATGAGCACGAAGGGCAGAGGCAAGGCGGGCATGCCAGGCACGAGGAGCTTGCTTCAAACCATATAGTGCTTTGGAGAGACGACAGATATAGTCAGGACGATCAGGATCAGAGAAACCAGGCGGCTGTTTCATATAAACCTCTTCCTCCAAAAATCCATGTAGAAAAGCATTCTACACATCAAGTTGACGAAGTGACCAACCACGAGAAACAGCAATGGAGAGAAGAAGTCGAATAGTGGTAGGCTTGATGACAGGACTGAAGGTGTCCTCATAGTCAAGACCATGGCGCTGCCGAAAACCGCGAGCAACAAGTCGCGCTTTGTAACGCTCAATAGATCCATCCGAATGCTTCTTCACTTTGAATACCCATTTTGAGTCAATAACATTACCCGTGGTGGTGGAGGAACGAGAGTCCATGTCTTGTTACGAAGGAGAGCATGAAACTCCTGCTCCATAGCCTCTCGCCAATGTGGAATGCGCAGGGCAGCCTGATATGAGCGAGGCTCAGAAGATGGATCCGCAACAGCAGCAGCCAAACAAGCAGCCAACCAAGCAACCGTACCATCCTTACGTTCCTTAGGTTTGAAAATGCCACTGCGACTGCGTGTATGTGGTCGGGACACAGGAACCACCGAGGTCGACGGAGCAGCCTGCAACGGGCTGGAGGACGGCGATGCTGACGAGTCAGCCGGTGACGAGGAGCCAGACACAGTAGCCTCGGGCTCGGTCGGCGAAGAAGGTCGGCCCACCGGCGAAACCGGTAGAGCAGACGAAGCAGCTGGCGACGCCGGCGTCACAGACCGGGCCGATGGCGAGCCCGGCATAGTGGGCCGTGGCGCGGCCGGTGTCGCAGGCCGATCCGCGGATGAAGGCGACGTGAGGACGGCGTCGCAGACCCGAGCTGCAGGCGAAGATGGCGTGACGGGCCGAGCCGCGGGCGAAGACGGCATGACAGGCCGAGCCGCTGAAGACTCGGCGACCGCTGGCGAAGAGGGCCGAGCCGCTGGAGACTCGGCGGTCGCTGGCGTAGCGGACCGAGCAGTGGAGATGCTCGGCGCGACGGGCTCTTCGGGTGACCATGCATGGGCACGCGAATCGATACCATGCAACATAGGGCGATCGACGTGCCCATCAGAAGGCGGCGATGATGATGGTGAATACTCCAACAGCTCCAAACGAGCCCCACGTCCGGTTCCTGCACCATGGTTAGGTAACAGCAAAGGAGAGTATGCAACATCATCAAATTGGTCAGAAGCAACAGAGGATGAATGCAGAGATGGTGGTTCGACAGTGGACACAGGAAGTTTGGCAAAGGGAAAAACATGCTCATCAAACACGACGTCCCGAGATATATAGACACGATTAGTGGGAACATGAAGACATTTGTAACCTTTATGAAGAGAGCTATAGCCAAGAAAAACACACTTCTTAGAACGAAACTCAAGCTTGCGCTTATTATATGGACGAAGATGCGGCCAGCAAGCACACCCAAATACCTTGAAAAAGGTATAATCAGGTTGTTCATTAAGGAGAACCTCAATGGAAGTCTTCATGTTTAAAATGCGAGTGGGAGTACGGTTGATGAGAAAGCATGCAGTGGTGAAAGCATCACTCCAAAACCGAAACGGAACAGATGCATGGGCCAAAAGAGTAAGACCAGCTTCAACAATATGACGATGCTTACGTTCGACTGAACCATTCTGCTGATGTGTATGTGGACATGCTAAACGATGAGCTATCCCAAGCGACTGAAAGAAGGAGTTGAGGTTGCGATACTCGCCCCCCCAGTCCGACTGGACATGAATAATTTTGTGCTTGAGAAGACGTTCAACATGTTTTTGAAACTGAACAAAAATATCAAACACATCAGATTTGCGTTTAATAAGATAAAGCCAGGTAAAGCGACTATAAGCATCAACGAAACTGATATAGTAATTATGACCACTGACAGAAGTCTGAGCAGGACCCCATACATCTGAAAACACAAGTTCTAAAGGATGTTTCACCTCACGACTGGACTCCGAAAAAGGAAGTTGATGACTCTTCCCCTGCTGACAAGCATCACACACTGCTACATCTTTATTACTAGACAAACTAGGAAGCTCATGACGACGCAAAATATGACGGACAATACGTGTGGCCGGGTGACCAAGACGAGCATGCCACTGTGACGGAGAGACCCAAACTCCACTGAAAACACGGGCGACGCCAGGATGCTCCAGACGGTAGAGGCCCTGGCACAACCGCCCACTAAGAAGAATGTCCCTCGTGCCCCGATCCTTAATAAAAAGATCAAAAGGGTGAAATTCACAAAGCACATTATTATCACGTGTGAGTTTAGGAACTGAAAGAAGATTACGGGTCACAGATGAAACTCGAAGAACATTGCGAAGCTGAAGACTCCTATTGGCATGTCTAGTGAGAAGAGATGCTTGACCAATATGAGAGATGTGCATATCTGCTCCATTGGCGGTGTGGATCTTGTCGGAGCCATGATAGGGTTCACGAGTGTGAAGCTTCCCCATCTTGCTAGTCAGATGCTCTGTCGCCCCAGAGTCCATGTACCAGTGTGGATCGATGGAGTAGGACTGAGTGTGTCCCTGTTGCTTCTGCGGCGCGGGACGATCAGCCATGGCGACCTGACGGGCATTGTTGCGTGTATCTTTGCCGTCATTGCCAAGACCAAGGAAGCTTCGCTGGAAGCGCTTATGACACTTGGAGGCCCAGTGCCCATTGCGGCCACAAAGCTGGCACACACGTGGACCGCCAGCCCCCGATAAGGTCGCAGTAGGTGGGGGGGCCGAGGCGGGCGACGGTGGCAGCCCCAAGGGAGACCGGGGTGATGAAGAAGAGCAGCCACCCTTGGTGGCGGCATTGGCCGAGAGGGAGCCAGTGCCCCTGGAGCGGCGTGTCTCGACCCGTTGCTCAGTGAGAAGGAGCCGAGAGAAAACCTCGTGTGCCAGCATGGGTGTCGAGTTGCCCCGTTCGTTGATGATCTCGACTAAGGCATCATACTCCTCATCAAGACCATTGACAATAAACGAGTTGAACTCGGAGTCGGTGAGGGGCTGTCCAATGGAGGCCAATGTGTCGGCGAGGCCCTTGACCTTGTTGTAGAACTCAGTGGCAGTGGAGTCAAGCTTCTGACACTCTCCAAGCTGACGACGGAGTGCAGAGACACGAGCCTGGGACTGCGCTGCAAAGGTTCGCTCAAGGATGGTCCAGGCCTCATGAGACGTCTTCGCGAAGACAACAAGTCCGGCAACTGCCGGCGAGAGCGACCCCTGGATGGAGGAGAGGTTCGCCTGGTCCTGCCCCGTCCAGACGCGATGGGCCGGATTGTAGACCGGACCGTGCACGCTGTCTACCAGTGCGGGTGGGCAGGGAAGCGATCCGTCGACGTAGCCTAGCAGGTAGTGACTCTCCAAGAGCGGGAGAACCTGCGCACGCCAGAAGATGCAGTTGTCGGCGGAGAGCTTGATGGTGATGAGATGACCGAAGTGAAACGGCGGCGGCGAAGACGATCCCATCGAGGGGGCTGCCTGGGGTGCAAACACCATGAAGGCAGCCGGAGGCACCGAAGCTGATGCGGGAGGAGGCGGGACCGCAGCCAGGGCGGACGCCGCAAAGCTCGCGGCCGGGTCGGACGCCGCAAGGCCCGCGGCCGGGGCGGACGCCGCCAACCCCGCCAGCGGGGCGGTGTGATCCGCTGGCGGCAGGAGCGACGGGACGACGCCCGCGGAGGCCGCAGCGGACGGCGGCGCCGCGGTGTGGACCACGAGGTCGCGCCCAAGCGAGGGCGCCGGCGGCGTGGAGTAGACGGAGCCAATGCTCCTGGTCCCGATCGGAGCCGGAACGGCGACGACATCGAGCGGGAGGTTGAGCAGAGCCGCAAGAGAGGCCGGGAGGAACCCCGCAGCAGTGGAACCGGTGGTGGCGGCGCTCGACATGGCGGTGGTGAAGGCGGCGACAGCTGCAGCGGCGGTGCGGGTATTAGGGTTAGGGTTTAGAAGCGGAAGCGATCGTAACCTAGCGTGATACCATGTAAGACAATAAGGTTTGGGGGAACCAGCACAACCCTCTAGGGGTGGCTTATCTCATTATATATAATGGATGTGTTACAATACGTACAATATACGTACATAAGTACATAAGCTATACATAGTCTAACAAAAGACCGTGCCGTGCTCGCCGTGCAGGCCACGGTGCTATCCGCGGGGCAAGGCCTCGCTCTTGGTGTCACCGTGCATCACACCGCCTGCGACGGTGCCAGCTCCACTCATTTCATGGACACCTGGGCTGCGGCCTGCGCTGGCGCCGACATGCCGCCAACTCCCGTCATTGACCGCACGCTCATCGCCGACCCCAGAGGTCTATACGACATCTACTGCAAAGGACTGGCGAGCGACGACGAGATCGACTTCGTGCGCAGCAGTGTGTCCTCTATCCCAGACGACCAGCTCCTCGCCACATTCACACTGCCTCAGGAGCTCCTACACGGCGTCAAGAATATGCTTGCCGATGAGGCTGCCAAGCAGGGCGCGCCATCTCCCAGATGCTCGTCGCTGCTCGCCGCCTTCAGTTTCATGTGGTCCTGCTACTGCCGAGCCAAACAGGAACAAAACCAAACAAAAACAACCTACTTCCTCTTCTCTGTGGATCACCGAGCGCGGTTGAAGCCGCCCGTCCCTGACAGGTACCTAGGGAACTGCCTAGGTCCGGCCATCGCTGCCGCGCGCCAAGACGAGATTGCGGCTACCGGCAAGGGAGGCCTCTTGGTGGCATTCATGGCATTGTCCGACGCCCTCCAGCAAGAGGTGGGCGAGGGGTCACAGGACAGGTGGGATGTGTGTGTTGAGCGGGTGAAGGACGCGGTGAAATCTGGTGTGCTCTCCGTCGCGGATTCACCGAGGTTCCGTGTGTACAGCCTCGATTTCGGGTTCGGGAAGCCGGCGAAGGTGGACGTGTTGTCCGTGGCAAAAACCAGCGCGATATCGGTGGAGGAGGCGCGCAACCACGGTGGTGGCATCGAGGTGGGAATCTCATTGCCGACAACAAGCATGGAGAGTTTTCAGCGGTGTTTTGCCGATGCCATGCAAGAGCTAGCGGGTCTATAGTTGATGAGAAATGTCCTTGCTTGGATGGATCAACATGCATGTATTTCTTTGTTGTAATATCATAGAGTGTACCTTTTGAAGCTTTTGTATCTATTTTATATCAATTTATAATGCATGATTTAATAATTTGTTTGAACTAACATACTTGTTATCACACATGACACAAGGAAGAATTCCATATTTCATGTGAGTGATAATGTCCCTAGAAATACAGTTATATGTTTCAAACAAATGTAGGAAAATGGTAGATCCACTTAGATGTGCAATTTCATGAAAATATATGCTCATTTATGATATGGGGATATATTCAGAATTAAATTATTGTACACAGTTAGAGCATCTCCAACAGACGCGCGGTTGTGCGACGCGCTAAATTTTTTTGCAGCACCGAAATAGCGTTTTAGCGCGCTGGGTGGTATTTTGCTTTACCAGAAGCGCAAAAACACGAGCCCAATCCGGCGGCTTCACCTGCAGCAGCCAGATTTTGCAGCGCGCGAGCGGGCGCACCAAATAAGGAGTGCGCGATGCCATTTTCTCCAACGCGCTGAACCTTCTTTGCCGCGCGCGGGGTTTTAGTGCGTCTGCTGGAGGGCCAGTTTCGGTCATGTGCGCGCAATATAGTCGGGTTTTTTTTCAGCGCGCGGCTAATCTAGCGCGTCTATTGGAGATGCTCTCAGCTAGTGTTCATGTTACATAGTATAACTTTTCATAGAATGGATTGCAAAGAAAATTATTTTTGTTTGCCAAGTTTGATCGATTTCTTTTTTGAATCTAGGGTCAGGAGATCCCGCATAAGTTGGGACTCAAGCTGGTTTTCCTCCACGTAGAGGGTGTCCCACACACAGTTCGCCACTTTTGGGGCATCTGGGCCGGTGCAGTTACATGTTAATACTACTAGGGCTGGCCCTGGGCCATGGCGGCGAGTGCAAAGGCCTAGGGCCCAGCCCGAGCAGGAGCCCATACACTGTGCATGTATACTGTATATATTATGTTCCTTGAAAAAATATAGCACGCATGAGAAGCAGACCAGCCCATTAAGAGGCCAGCAGTCGTGCACGAACGAACAAGTTAACCGTCCCTAAAAAAATATCCTTTCCATTGCTCACGAACGAACAAGCCAACTCATCGTCTCCCTGAGATTGCATTCCATTACGGCGAAGCTATGTCGCCTGAGAGATGAACTTTTTTACGGTACCTGAAATTAATATGGACCGTTTATTTCTCCTGATCCAATGGCGATCGTGATTTCGTACTCCACCACTAGTCACACAGAGTACTAACTCAAAAAGTCACGGATGGGAGCACGGGGAGGAAGCAGGCAAGCCGGATCCGATCCAAGAACGAGACTTGCCTGCTCCCCCGTCGTGTGCCCATCCGTGCTCCTGTCTACGTGGCTTGATTTGATTGGAGCAAAATAAGACCCGGCCCCACCCCCTTAAAATCAGGGGGGAGATGATTAGATTAGAAAAAAAAAGGAAAAAAAGACAGCCGTAGGATTGAGTGGGAGCACGGATGGGAGCACGGGGAGGGAGCAGGCATGCCGGATCCGATCCAAGGACGAGACTTGCCTGCTCCCCCGTCGCATGCCCATCCGTGCTCCCGTCTACGTGGCTTGATTTGATTGGAGCAAAATAAGGCCCGGTCCCACCCCCTTAAAATCAGGGGGGAGATGATTAGATTAGAAATAAAAAAGGAAAAAAGACAGCCGTAGGATTAAGTGGGAGCACGGATGGGAGCACGGGGAGGGAGCAGGCAAGCCGGATCCGATCCAAGGACGAGACTTGCCTGCTCCCCCGTCTTGTGCCCATCCGTGCTCCCGTCTACGTGGCTTGATTTGATTGGAGCAAAATAAGGCCCGGCCCCACCCCCTTAAAATCAGGGGGGGATGATTAGATTAGAAAGAAAAAAGGAAAAAAGACAGCCGTAGGATTAAGTGGGAGCACGGGGAGGGAGCAGGCAAGCCGGATCCGATCCAAGGACGAGACTTGCCTGCTCTCCCGTCGTGTGCCCATCCGTGCTCCCGTCTACGTGGCTTGATTTGATTGGAGCAAAATAAGGCCCGGCCCCACCCCCTTAAAATCAGCGGGGGGAGATGATTAGATTAGAAAGAAAAAAGGAAAAAAGACAGCCGTAGGATTAAGTGGGAGCACGGATGGGAGTACGGGGAGGGAGCAGGCAAGCCGGATCCGATCCAAGGACGAGACTTGCCTGCTCCCCCGTCGTGTGCCCATCCGTGTTCCCGTCTACGTGGCTTGATTTGATTGGAGCAAAATAAGGCCCGGCCCCACCCCCTTAAAATCAGGGGGGAGATGATTAGATTATAAAGAAAAAAAGAAAAAAAACAGTCGTAGGATTAAGTGGGAGCACGGATGGGAGCACGGGGAGGGAGCAGGCAAGCCGGATCCGATCCAAGGATGAGACTTGCCTACTCCCCCGTCATGTGCCCATCCGTGCTCCCGTCTACGTGGCTTGATTTGATTGGAGCAAAATAAGGCCCGGCCCCACCCCCTTAAAATCAGGAGGGAAGATGATTAGATTAGAAAGAAAAAAGAAAAAAAGACAGCCGTAGGATTAAGTGGGAGCACGGGGAGAAAACAGGCAAGCCGGATCCTTGATTCATGGGGCAAAACTGTAATCATAAGAGACCATTTCCTTTCTACTCTGGTCGTTTTTCTCCTGCTGGTAACCTCCGAGTATTTAGCATCTAAAAAAGCCATCCCTTTTACAGAACCCTATTCTATTCAAGGCGACTGGAGCTTCGATTGCCGGCCACCACCACCCTGGCTTGGGGTGAAGCCACGACAAGCTAGTCTTGCGACTTGCATGCCGTCCCGAGGCCGCTTCTGCACGTCCGTGGTGGGCGAGGAGCCGCGGATGAGCCTAAAAAAGACCCATGCCGCTCAGGCCTCCATGGCGGCTCGTTTACTGGAAGAAATTTAAGTTGGATGGATGAATGAATTAGTAGAAAAATGTCTCGTCTGCTATTTTAACACAGCCATACTCGCTCTACAAATTATTCTAGTTCATCTATATATGAATTAACAACTTCAGTAGTATTCAGAGCGATGAATTGGCGGCGAATCTGCTGCCCCCTGGTTTCCTCTGTACTCCTCGTTTTCCTGATCCAGACATCAGTGTGTGGTAGTACATCAATCTCGAGTACACGGCGCCAAGACAAAGCAATCGGATCAGCGGGTGCTGGCGTGCCCCGGGCGACCCGATATGCCAACGAGCAGCGGAGCTGAGCGATTGGCGCAGGAGGGCAGACCAGCGTGCGGCGAAGAACTGGATTGGCTGAAGGCGGCGCCGCCACTTCACCGGGATGCACCTGAACGTTTAGGAGATCTTTTTTCTTCTGGTAGCTGATTCATCGGGACGTTGGCCTCCGGATTGATGATGAAAAAAAAACAAATTACCCTTAAAAGAATGACTAAACTGCCCTCCATCAGGGAGGGTCAGATATGCTTGGTACTCTGGTGTGTGATTTTGGAGTACCAGGGTACCAGGGATACAAATGTTCGTCATCACGTCCGCCCGCCTTCTAACCCTAAGCTGCCGCCGCCGCCACAATTACTGCCGCTGCCTCAATCCCCCTCCTCTTTACCGTCCATCTGCCTTGTCGGCGGCAAAAGGAGTGAGGACCCGTCCGTCTTGTTTTATTTTTCTTAGGTTTTTTTCTCCGGCGGCATCGACGAGGTGGTGGCGACGATGGCGTGTTGGAATAAAGTCTCTCCGGTCTCTCCCTACCTCGACGATGTCCGATCCGGCGTCGGCGAAGGGCCTATGAGAGTTTGTGTCCCCAGATCGGTTAGTTCCTTTCAGATCTTGGCAGTTCATGTATCATTCAAGCAGTGCTTTTGGCAGGCGTTTGGTGCGGCGACTATGACATCTTCTTTTGCGTTGTTCTGTGGCTTAACCCGGTTTCTCTAACCCTCTGAACTGGTGGTGGTGGATTGCAAGCCTCTTCTGTTTGGAGTGATGCTCCAGCTGATGCTGCTTCAACGATTTTTAGATCTCGTCTCAAGGGGCGAGTAGCTATTGCGGTCTTCAAAGCCTTGTATGACGAGGGCGTTTGCAGGTGTCGCTTTTGTTTGCTGTTGGTTCAGTGCAATTTTTAATCTCCGGCGGAAAGCGTACAATCAGAGAAAGAAGAATACTAGTATGCTTTTTAATGTAATTTTATTTTTTATTGGTCGTTCTACATCCAGTTGTCTATCCATTGTACCGGCCTTTGTTTTCTTGGATGATAACCAGATCTAAGATGCCCTTTGGGTGTCTTTATTCAAAAAAATCATCGTCTCCCTCTCGATCTCATCTTCTTCCTCTTCTCCAAATCCATTATTGTCCCAAGTTCCTGAGAGGTCAGGACCCCATTGAATTTTCCGTTAGTATCATATACTCCAACGAATCTCTTTGCATCCTACAAATACCTCCAAGTGCCCCGACGAACTGGGCAACAGCGGCGAGCCGGCCATCGGCGAAACTCCCTGTGCCGTGGCTGGAGCGCGGAGAGCAGCAGCCTGCAGCCTTGCCATCCATCGTTAGGGCCGTAGTCAAGGTCCGACCGTCCAAGGTACATCTCAATTTTTCTCCTTGTCTATTTCCTGTTATGACAAATTGACGCACGACATTGTGGTCAGGTACTGCTGTCGCATTGCTTGAAATTGGATTATTGCATAGCTGGACGAGCGTGGGATTTCTTCTAATTTACTCCAATGGACCAAGACCAACATTCAAGAGATTTTCTTATGAATGATTTTGCATCCAGGAATGCTCGAAGGTTCCGTTTTTCTTGAGTATGCCATTCACTTCTTTCAGTGTATTTTTCAGGTGAAAGACACATGGCTCCTAATATTTGCTGATGCACGGCGATTAGGCTAAATTCAGTTGCTGAACATGTGATGTGTCCTTCACAGACTACTTTTATGCAAAGTATACACATCTTAGATGGAGTTGTTATCCTTCATCAAACACCATGAATTACATCGAAAAAAGTTGAATGAGATGGTACTCAAAATTGTTTTTGGAATAGCTTATGACAAAGTCAAGTGGTCTTTTTTTCAATAGACTCTCAGAATGAAATGGCTTTCTGCAGAGTGGCGCGCTATGATCCATAGTTTTGTTTCTGGAGATAGTGTGGAAATTAAAGTCAATGATGACGTTGGCCATTATTTCCAAGCAAAGAAGGGATTACAACAAGGTGACTCATTATGGCCTGTGTTATTTCATATAGTGGTGAATATGTTAGCAATCATGATTGAGCATGCCAAGATTGATGGCCAAATTGATGGATTACTGGATTGATAACCCACAAGTGTACGGTATTGTTTGTAGACTTTTTAATAAATAAGAGTGTTGAACCCAACGAGGAGCTAAACGTAGAACAAATATTCCCTCAACTTCCATCGACCACCGATACAACTCTACGCACACTTGACATTTGCTTCACCTAAAACAAGTATGAAACTATTTTGCAAGAATAAAACTATGAGTACTTTGCAAGAATAAAAGTACGAATAAATTACAAGATAATAAAAGTAGATGGCTTGTGTCAACAAGAAAGTCATCTGTCCCTAGGTAATCGATAACTAGACCGGTGATCATTCATGCAATTTCATACAAGGGAGAGGCATGAGCTAACATATTTTCTCTACTTGGATCATATGCACTTATGATTGAAACTCTAGCAAGCTTCCGCAACTACCAAGGATCATTAAGGTAAAACCCGACCATAGCATTAAGTATCAAATCCTCTTTACTCCCATACGCAATAGCCCACTTACTCGGGGTGTATTCTGTCACTCACGCCACCCACTATAAGCGAATTATGAACGTATTGCAACACCCTACAGCAGGGATCCCTCACGTTTGCGTGACACGGAGGGCACCGTAGGACAACACCATAATAAAATACACTCATACCAACCACGATCGTCGATTAGCCCATAGGACAAAATGGGATCTACTCAAACATCTTAAGATAGTTATAGATCATTGGGAAACAATATGTAGCGTTGAGCACCATGTTTAAGTAGAGATTACAGCGGGGAGAAGGGGTGTTACACCGCTGGATAGAGGGGGAGAAAGTTGGTGTTGACGGTGGCAAGATTGTTGATGTAGATCGCCGTCACAATCCTCGCCCGGCGGTACTCCAGCACCACCGAGAGAGAGGGGGAAAGAGCCCCCCTCCTTCTTCTTCCTTAGCCTCCTCCCTAGATGGAAGGAGAGTTCCCCCTCTAGTCCATGGCCTCCATGACGGTGAAGGGGCGGGAGCCCCTCCGAGATTGGATCTATCCTCCTGTTCTCTTCTGTTTCACGTTCTTGTTTTCTTGCCGAAAACTGTTTCTTATATTCTTGGAGATCCATAACTCTGATTGCGCTAAGATTTTAACACGATTTTTTTTCCGGATATAAGCTTCCTTGCGCCCAAAGTAGAGCTCCAACCGACGTTCGAGGAGGGCACAACCCACCACCACACACCTGGGTTACCTGCCGCGCCCAGGTGTCTTGTGGTGGCTATGGGCCCCCGTTTGCGTTGATTCCACCTTCCAAAAATCAAAAATATTTCAAAATAATTCTCCGTAAATTTTTATCACGTTTAGACTTCTTTTGATATGGATATTTGGCGAAACAAAAAACATGCAACAAACATGAACTGACACTGGGCACTAGATCAATACTTTAGTCCAATAAATTATAAAAAATGTTGCCAAAAGTATGTGAAAGTTGTATAATATTGGCATGAAACAACCAAAAGTTATAGATACGATGGAGACGTATCATAGATCATATTGTTGATGGTGGTCTATCTATCCTTCAATATGCCGGCGATACGATTCTCTTCATGGATCATGACCTCGAGAAAGTGAGAAATATGAAATTAATAGTATCAGCATTCGAGCAACTGTCAGGTCTTAAGATCAGGTCTTAAGATCAATTTTCATAGAAGTGAATTGTTTTGCTTTGGCGAGGCTCAAGACGAGGCCCATCTGTATGCTGACCTGTTCGGACGCAGGTTGGGCGAGTTTCCGATCACATATTTGGGGATACCAATACATTATTGTGAAGGAAATATGCCCTAGAGGCAATAATAAAGTTATTATTTATTTCCTTATCATGATAAATGTTTATTAGTCATGCTAGAATTGTATTAACCGGAAACATAATACATGTGTGAATACATAGACAAACAAAGTGTCACTAGTATGCCTCTACTTGACTAGCTCATTAATCGAAGATGGTTATGTTTCCTAACCATAGACATGTGTTGTCATTTGATTAACGGGATCACATCATTAGGAGAATGATGTGATTGACATGACTCATTCCATTAGCTTAGCACCCGATCGTTTAGTATGTTGCTATTGCTTCCATCATGACTTATACATGTTCCTATGACTATGAGATTATGCAACTCCCGTTTGCCGGAGGAACACTTTGTGTGCTACCAAACGTCACAACGTAACTGGGTGATTATAAAGGAGCTCTACAGGTGTCTCCAAAGGTGAATGTTGGGTTGGCGTATTTCGAGATTAGGATTTGTCACTCCGATTGTCAGAGAGGTATGTCTGGGCCCTCTCGGTAATGCACATCACATTAGCCTTGCAAGCATTGCAACTAATGAGTTAGTTGCGAGATGATGTATTATGAAACGAGTAAAGAGACTTGACGGTAATGAGATTGAACTAGGTATTGAGATACCGCCGATCGAATCTCGGGCAAGTAACATACCGATGACAAAGGGAACAAAGTATGTTGTTATGCGGTCTGACCGATAAAGATCTTCGTAGAATATGTAGGAGCCAATATGAGCATCCATGTTCCGCTATTGGTTATTGACCGGAGACGTGTCTCGATCATGTCTACATTGTTCTCGAACCCATAGGGTCCGCACGCTTAAGGTTTCGATGACAGTTATATTATGAGTTTATGCTTTTTGATGTACCGAAGTTTGTTCAGAATCCCGGATGTGATCACGGACATGACGAGGAGTCTCGAAATGGTCGAGACATAAATATTGATATATTGGAAGCCTATATTTGGATATCGGAAGTGTTCCGGGTGAAATCGGGATTTTACCGGAGTACCGGGAGGTTACCGGAACCCCCCGGGAGGTATATGGGCCTTAGTGGGCTTTAGTGGAAGAGAGTGTTGGGGAACGTAGTAATTTCAAAAAAATTCCTACGCACACGCAAGATCATGGTGATGCATAGCAACGAGAGGGGAGAGTGTGATCTACGTACCCTTGTAGATCGACAACGGAAGCGTTTGGTTGATGTAGTCGTACGTCTCCACGGCCCGGCCGATCAAGCACCGAAACTACGGCACCTCCGAGTTCTAGCACACGTTCAGCTCGATGACGATCCCCGGTCTCCGATCCAGAAAAGTGTCGGGGAAAACTTCCGTCAGCATGACGGCGTGGTGACGATCTTGATGTACTACCATCGCAGGGCTTCTCCTAAGCACCGCTACAATACTATCAAGGATTATGGTGGAAGGGGGCACCGCACACGGTTAAGAATATGATCACGTGGATCAACTTGTGTCTCTAGGGGTGCCCCTGCCTCCGTATATAAAGGTTCAAGAGGGGGAGGCCGGCCGGCCATCATAGGGAGCGGCAGGAGGAGTGCTACTCCCGGAGGCGCGCCAGGAGGAGTGCTACTCCCTCCGGGAGTCCTAGTTGGAATAGGATTCGCGAGGTGGGAACAGAGAGAGAGAGAAGGAGGGGGGCGCCGGCCCCCTCTCTCCTTGTCCTATTCGGACTAGGGGGAGGGGCACGCGGCCCAGCCCTGGCCGCCTCTCCTCTTCTTCCACTAAGGCCCATTAAGGCCCATGTACCACCCGGGGGGTTTTCTCGTAAAATCCCGATTTCACCCGGAACACTTCCGATATCCAAATATAGGCTTCCAATATATCAATCTTTATGTCTCGACCATTTCGAGACTCCTCGTCATGTCCATGATCACATCCGGGACTCCGAACAAACTTCGGTACATCAAAATGCATAAACTCATAATATAACTGTCATCGTAACCTTAAGCGTGCGGACCCTACGGGTTCGAGAACAATGTAGACATGACCGAGACATGTCTCCGGTCAATAACCAATAGCGGAACCTGGATGCTCATATTGGTTCCTACATATTCTACGAAGATCTTTTATCGGTCAGACCGCATAACAACATACGTTGTTCCCTTTGTCATCGGTATGTTACTTGCCCGAGATTCGATCGTCGGTATCCAATACCTAGTTCAATCTCGTTACCGGCAAGTCTCTTTACTCGTTCCGTAATACATCATCCCGCAACTAACTCATTAGTTGCAATGCTTGCAAGGCTTAAGTGACGTGCGTTACCGAAAGGGCCCAGAGATACCTCTCCGACGATCGGAGTGACAAATCCTAATCTCGAAATACGTCAACCCAACATGTACCTTTGGAGACACCTGTAGAGCACCTTTATAATCACCCAGTTACATTGTGACGTTTGGTAGCACACAAAGTGTTCCTCCGGCACACGGGAGTTACATAATCTCATAGTCATAGGAACATATATAAGTCATGAAGAAAGCAATAGCAACATACTAAACGATCGGGTGCTAAGCTAATGGAATGGGTCATGTCAATCAGATCATTCAACTAATGATGTGATCCCGTTAATCAAATGACAACTCTTTGTCCATGGTTAGGAAACATAACCATCTTTAATTAATGAGCTAGTCAAGTAGAGGCATACTAGTGACACTCTGTTTGTCTATGTATTCACACATGTATTATGTTTCCGGTTAATACAATTCTAGCATGAATAATAAACTTTTATCATGATATAAGGAAATAAATAATAACTTTATTATTGCCTTTAGGGCATATTTCCTTCAGTCTCCCACTTGCACTAGAGTCAATAATCTAGATTATACAGTAATGATTCTAACACCCATGGAGCCTTGGTGCTGATCATGTTTTGCTCATGGAAGAGGCTTAGTCAACGGGTCTGCTATATTCAGATCCGTATGTATCTTGCAAATCTCTATGTCTCCCACCTGGACTAGATCCCGGATGGAATTGAAGCGTCTCTTGATGTGTTTGGTTCTCTTGTGAAATCTGGATTCCTTCGTTTGCTGCTTCCGAAGCAGCTATGTACTCCGCTTCACATGTAGATCCCACCACGGCGCTTTGTTTAGAACTGCACCAACTGACAGCTCCACCATTTAATGTAAACATGTATCCGGTTTGCGATTTAGAATCGTACGGATCAGTATCAAAGCTTGCATTAACGTAACCGTTTACGATGAGCTCTTTGTCACCTCCATATACGAGAAACATATCTTTAGTCCTTTTCAGGTACTTCAGGATGTTCTTGACCGCTGTCCGGTGATCCACTCCTGGATTATTTTGGTACCTCCCTGCTAGACTTATAGCAAGGCACACACCAGGTCTGGTACACAACATTGCATACATGATAGAGCCTATGGCTGAAGCATAGGGAACATCTTTCATTTTCTCTCTATCTTCTGCAGTGGTCGGGCATTGAGTCTGACTCAACTTCACACCTTGTAAAACAGGCAAGAACCCTTTCTTTGCTTGATCCATTTTGAACTTCTTCAAAATCTTGTCAAGGTATGTGCTTTGTGAAAGTCCAATTAAGCGTCTTGATCTATCTCTATAGATCTTTATGCCTAATATGTAAGCAACTTCACCGAGGTCTTTCATTGAAAAACTCTTATTCAAGTATCCTTTATGCTATCCAGAAATTATATATCATTTCCAATCAGTAATATGTCATCCACATATAATATCAGAAATGCTACAGAGCTCCCACTCACTTTCTTATAAATACAGGCTTCTCCGAAAGTCTGTATAAAACCAAATGCTTTGATCACACTATCAAAGCGTTTATTCCAACTCCGAGAGGCTTGCACCAGTCCATAAATGGATCGTTGGAGCTTGCACACTTTGTTAGCTCCCTTTGGATCGACAAAACCTTCCGGTTGCATCATATACAACTCTTCTTTCAGAGATCCATTCAGGAATGCAGTTTTGACATCCATCTGCCAAATTTCGTAATCATAAAATGCGGCAATTGCTAACATGATTCGGACAGACTTAAGCATCGCTACGGGTGAGAAGGTCTCATCGTAGTCAACCCCTTGAACTTGTCGAAAACATTTTGCGACAAGTCGAGCTTTGTAGACAGTAATATTACCGTGAGCGTCAGTCTTCTTCTTGAAGATCCATTTATTCTCAATTGCTTGCCGATCAACGGGCAAGTCAACCAAAGTCCATACTTTGTTCTCATACATGGATCCCATCTCAGATTTCATGGCTTCAAGCCATTTTACGGAATCTGGGCTCACCATCGCTTCTTCATAGTTCGTAGGTTCATCATGATCTAGTAGCATGGTTTCCAGAACAGGATTACCATACCACTCTGGCGCGGATCTTACTCTGGTTGATCTACGAGGTTCAGTAGTATCTTGTTCTGAAGTTTCATGATCATTATCATTAGCTTCCTCGCTAATTGGTGTAGGTGTCGCAGAAACAGGTTTCTGTGATGTACTACATTCCAATAAGGGAGCAGGTACAGTTACCTCGTCAAGTTCTACTTTCCTCCCACTCACTTCTTTCGAGAGAAACTCCTTCTCTAGAAAGGATCCATTCTTAGCAACGAATGTCTTGCCTTCGGATCTTTGATAGAATGTGTACCCAACAGTCTCCTTTGGGTATCCTATGAAGACACATTTCTCCGATTTGGGTTCGAGCTTATCAGGTTGAAGCTTTTTCACATAAGCATCGCAGCCCCAAACTTTAGGAAACGACAACTTTGGTTTCTTGCCAAACGATAGTTCATAAGGCGTCGTCTCAACGGATTTTGATGGTTCCCTATTTAACGTGAATGCGGCCGTCTCTAGAGCATAACCCCAAAACGATAGCGGTAAATCAGTAAGAGACACCATAGATCGCACCATATCTAGTAAAGTATGATTACGACGTTCGGACACACCATTACGCTGTGGTGTTCCGGGTGGCGTGAGTTGCGAAACTATTCCACATTGTTTCAAATGTACACCAAACTCGTAACTCAAATATTCTCCTCCACGATCAGATCGTAGAAACTTTATTTTCTTGTTACGATGATTTTCAACTTCACTCTGAAATTCTTTGAACTTTTCAAATGTTTCAGACTTATGTTTCATTAAGTAGATATACCCATATCTGCTTAAGTTATCTGTGAAGGTGAGAAAATAACGATATCCGCCACGAGCCTCAATATTCATCGGACTACATACATCTGTATGTATGATTTCCAACAAATCTGTTGCTCTCTCCATAGTACCGGAGAACGGTGTTTTAGTCATCTTGCCCATGAGCCACGGTTCGCAAGTACCAAGTGATTCATAATCAAGTGGTTCCAAAAGTCCAACAGTATGGAGTTTCTTCATGCGCTTTATACCGATATGACCTAAACGGCAGTGCCACAAATAAGTTGCACTATCATTATCAACTCTGCATCTTTTGGCTTCAACATTATGAATATGTGTGTTACTACTATCGAGATTCATCAAAAATATACCACTCTTCAAAGGTGCATGACCATAAAAGATATTACTCATATAAATAGAACAACCATTATTCGCTGATTTAAATGAATAACCATTTCGCATTAAACAAGATCCAGATATAATGTTCATGCTCAACGCTGGCACCAAATAACAATTATTTAGGTCTAATACTAATCGCGAAGGTAGATGTAGAGGTAGCGTGCCGACCGCGATCGCATCGACTTTGGAACCATTTCCTACGCGCATCGTCACCTCGTCCTTTGCCAGTGTTCGCTTAATCCGTAGTCCCTGTTTCGAGTTGCAAATATTAGCAACAGAACCAGTATCAAATACCCAGGTGCTACTGCGAGCTCTAGTAAGGTACACATCAATAACATGTATATCACATATACCTTTGTTCACCTTGCCATCCTTCTTATCCTCCAAATACTTGGGGCAGTTCCGCTTCCAGTGACCAGTCTGCTTGCAGTAGAAGCACTCAGTTTCAGGCTTAGGTCCAGACTTGGGTTTCTTCTCTTGAGCAGCAACTTGCTTGCTATTCTTCTTGAAGTTCCCCTTTTTCTTCCCTTTGCCCTTTTTCTTGAAACTAGTGGTCTTGTTGACCATCAACACTTGATGCTCCTTTTTGATTTCTACCTCCGCAGCTTTCAGCATTGCGAAGAGCTCGAGAATAGTCTTATTCATCCCTTGCATATTATTGTTCATCACGAAGCTCTTGTAGCTTGGTGGCAGTGATTGGAGAATTCTGTCAATGACGCAATCATCTGGAAGATTAACTCCCATCTGAATCAAGTGATTATTATACCCAGACATTTTGAGTATATGCTCACTGACAGAACTGTTCTCCTCCATCTTGCAGCTATAGAACTTATTGGAGACTTCGTATCTCTCAATCCGGGCATTTGCTTGAAATATTAACTTCAACTCCTGGAACATCTCATATGCTCCATGACGTTCAAAACATCGTTGAAGTCCCGATTCTAAGCCGTAAAGCATGGCACACTGAACTATTGAGTAGTCATCAGCTTTGCTCTGCTAGACGTTCATAACATCTGGTGTTGCTCCAGCAGCAGGCCTGGCACCCAACGGTGCTTCCAGGACGTAATTCTTCTGTGCAGCAATGAGGACAATCCTCAAGTTACGGACCCAGTCCGTGTAATTGCTACCATCATCTTTCAACTTTGCTTTCTCAAGGAACGCATTAAAATTCAACGGAACAACATCACGGGCCATCTATCTACAATCAAACATACATAAGCAAGATACTATCAGGTACTAAGTTCATGATAAATTTAAGTTCAATTAATCAAATTACTTAAAGAACTCCCACTTAGATAGACATCCCTCTAATCCTCTAAGTGATCACGTGATCCAAATCAACTAAACCATAACCGATCATCACGTGAAATGGAGTAGTTTTCAATGGTGAACATCGCTATGTTGATCATATCTACTATATGATTCATGCTTGATCTTTCGATCTCAGTGTTCCGAGGCCATATCTGCATATGCTAGGCTCGTCAAGTTTAACCTGAGTATTCTGCGTGTGCAAAACTGGCTTGCACCCGTTGTAGATGGACGTAGAGCTTATCACACCCGATCATCACGTGGTGTCTGGGCACGGCGAACTTTGGAAACGGTGCATACTCAGGGAGAGCACTTCTTGATAATTTAGTGAGAGATCATCTTATAATGCTACCGTCAATCAAAGCAAGATAAGATGCATAAAAGGATAAACATCACATGCAATCAATTAAGTGATATGATATGGCCATCATCATCTTGTGCTTGTGATCTCCATCTTCGAAGCACCGTCATGATCACCATCGTCACCGGCGTGACACCTTGATCTCCACCGCAGCATCATTGTCGTCTCGCCAATCTTATGCTTCCACGACTATCACTACCGCTTAGTAATAAAGTAAAGCATTACATCGCGATTTCATTGCATACAATAAAGCGACAACCATATGGCTCCTACCAGTTGCCGATAACTCGGTTACAAAACATGATCATCTCATACAATAAAATTCAGCATCATGTATTGACCATATCACATCACAACATGCCCTGCAAAAACAAGTTAGACGTGATCTATATACTGAGGCAGAGGCACCCTAGTCCTTTATATACTGAGGCAGAGGCACCCTAGTCCACGTGATCTATTCCTTAGCCGTGTGCGGTGCCCCCAGCCACCATAGTCCTCGATAATACTGTAGCGGAGTTTAGGTGAAGCCCTGCTGCTGTAGTACATCAAGATCGTCACCACGCCGTTGTGCTGACGGAACTCTTCCCCGACACTTTGCTGGATCGGAGTCCGGGGATCGTCGTCGAGTTGAACGTGTGCTCAAACTCGGAGGTGCCGTAGTTTCGGTGCTTGATCGGTTGGATCGTGAAGACGTACGGCTACTTGCTCTACGTTGCGTCAACGGTTCCGTAGTCGGTCTGCGTGGGTACGTAGACAACACTCTACCCTCTCGTTGCTATGCATCACATGATCTTGCATGTGCGTAGGAATTTTTTTGAAATTACTACGAAACCCAACAGTGGCATCCGAGCCTAGGTTATTTATGTTGATGTTATATGCACGAGTAGAACACAAGTGAGTTGTGGGCGATATAAGTCATACTGCCTACCAGCATGTCATACTTTGGTTTGGCGGTATTGTTGGACGAGACGACCCGGACCAACATTATCGTACGCTTACGCGAGACCGGTTCCCCTGACGTGCTTTGCACACAGGTGGCTTGCGAGCGACTGTCTCTCCAACTTTAGCTGAACCGAGTGTGGCTACGCCCGGTCCTTGCGAAGGTTAAAACGGAGTCTATTTGACAAACTATCGTTGTGGTTTTGATGCGTAGGTGAGATTGGTTCTTACTTAAGCCCGTAGCAGCCACGTAAAACTTGCAACAACAAAGTAGAGGACGTCTAACTTGTTTTTGCAGGGCATGTTGTGATGTGATATGGTCAAGACATGATACTGAATTTTATTGTATGAGATGATCATGTTTTGTAACCGAGTTATTGACAACTGGTAGGAGCCATATGGTTGTCGCTTTATTGTATGCAATGAAATCGCGATGTAATGCTTTACTTTATTACTAAGCGGTAGTGATAGTCGTGGAAGCATAAGATTGGCGAGATGACAACGATGCTGCGATGGAGATCAAGGTGTCGCGCCGGTGACGATGGTGATCATGACGGTGCTTCGAAGATGGAGATCACAAGCACAAGATGATGATGGCCATATCATATCACTTATATTGATTGCATGTGATGTTTATCCTTTTATGCATCTTATCTTGCTTTGATTGACGGTAGCAGTATAAGATGATCTCTCACTAAATTATCAAGAAGTGTTCTCCCTGAGTATGCACCGTTGCCAAAGTTCGTCGTGCCCAGACACCACGTGATGATCGGGTGTGATAAGCTCCACGTCCATCTACAACGGGTGCAAGCCAGTTTTGCACACGCAGAATACTCAGGTTAAACTTGACGAGCCTAGCATATGCAGATATGGCCTCGGAACACGGAGACCGAAAGGTCGAACGTGAATCATATTGTAGATATGATCAACATAATGATGTTCATGATTGAAAACTACTCCATCTCACGTGATGATCGGTTATGGTTTAGTTGATTTGGATCACGTGATCACTTAGAGGATTAGAGGGATGTCTATCTAAGTGGGAGTTCTTAAGTAATTTGATTAATTGAACTTAAACTTATCATGAACTTAGTACGTGATAGTACCTTGCTTGTTTATGTTGATTGTAGATAGATGGCTTGTGTTGTTGTTCTGTTGAATTTTAATGCGTTCCTTGAGAAAGCAAAGTTGAAAGATGATGGTAGCAATTACACGGACTGGGTCCGTAATTTGAGGATTATCCTCATTGCTGCTCAGAAGAATTACGTCCTGGAAGCACCGCTGAGTGCCAGGCCTGCTGCTGGAGCAACACCAGATGTTATGAACGTCTGGCAGAGCAAAGCTGATGACTACTCGATAGTTCAGTGTGCCATGCTTTACGGCTTAGAATCGGGACTTCAACAACGTTTTGAACGTCATGGAGCATATGAGATGTTCCAGGAGTTGAAGTTAATATTTCAAGCAAATGCCCGGATTGAGAGATATGAAGTCTCCAATAAGTTCTATAGCTGCAAGATGGAGGAGAACAGTTCTGTCAGTGAGCATATACTCAAAATGTCTGGGTATAATAATCACTTGATTCAGATGGGAGTTAATCTTCCAGATGATTGCGTCATTGACAGAATTCTCCAATCACTGCCACCAAGCTACAAGAGCTTCGTGATGAACTATAATATGCAAGGGATGAACAAGACTATTCTCGAGCTCTTCGCGATGCTGAAAGCTGCGGAGGTAGAAATCAAGAAGGAGCATCAAGTGTTGATGGTTAACAAGACCACTAGTTTCAAGAAAAAGGGCAAAGGGAAGAAGAAGGGGAACTTCAAGAAGAACGGCAAGCAAGTTGCTGCTCAGGAGAAGAAACCCAAGTCTGGACCTAAGCCTGAAACTGAGTGCTTCTACTGCAAGCAGACTGGTCACTGGAAGCAGAACTGCCCCAAGTATTTGGCGGATAAGAAGAATGGCAAGGTGAACAAAGGTATATGTGATATACATGTTATTGATGTGTACCTTACTAGAGCTCGCAGTAGCACCTGGGTATTTGATACTGGTTCTGTTGCTAATATTTGCAACTTGAAACAGGGACTACGGAATAAGCGGACACTAGCAAAGGACGAGGTGACGATGCGCGTGGGAAACGGTTCCAAAGTCGATGTGATCGCGGTCGGCACGCTACCTCTACATTTACCTTCGGGATTAATATTAGACCTAAATAATTGTTATTTGGTGCCAGCGTTGAGCATGAACATTATATCTGGATCTTGTTTGATGCGAGACGGTTATTCATTTAAATCAGAGAATAATGGTTGTTCTATTTATATGAGTAATATCTTTTATGGTCATGCACCTTTGAAGAGTGGTCTATTTTTGATGAATCTCGACAGTAGTGATACACATATTCATAATGTTGAAGCCAAAAGATGCAGAGTTGATAATGAAAGTGCAACTTATTTGTGGCACTGTCGTTTAGGTCATATCGGTGTAAAGCGCATGAAGAAACTCTATACTGATGGACTTTTGGAACCACTTGATTATGAATCACTTGGTACTTGCGAACCGTGCCTCATGGGCAAGATGACCAAAACACCGTTCTCCGGTACTATGGAGAGAGCAACAGATTTGTTGGAAATCATACATACCGATGTATGTGGTCCGATGAATATTGAGGCTCGTGGTGGATATCGTTATTTTCTCACCTTCACAGATGACTTAAGCAGATATGGATATATCTACTTAATGAAACATAAGTCTGAAACATTTGAAAAGTTCAAAGAATTTCAGAGTGAAGTGGAAAATCATCGTAACAAGAAAATAAAGTTTCTACGATCTGATCATGGAGGAGAATATTTGAGTTACGAGTTTGGTGTACATTTGAAAAATTGTGGAATAGGTTCGCAACTCACGCCACCCGGAACACCACAGCGTAATGGTGTGTCCGAACGTCGTAATCGTACTTTACTAGATATGGTGCGATCTATGATGTCTCTTACTGATTTACCGCTATCGTTTTGGGGTTATGCTTTAGAGACGGCCGCATTCACGTTAAATAGGGCACCATAAAAATCCGTTGAGACGATGCCTTATGAACTATGGTTTGGCAAGAAACCAAAGTTGTCGTTTCTTAAAGTTTGGGGCTGCGATGCTTACGTGAAAAGGCTTCAACCTGATAATCTCGAACCCAAATCGGAGAAATGTGTCTTCATAGGATACCCAAAGGAGACTGTTGGGTACACCTTCTATCACAGATCCGAAGGCAAGACATTCGTTGCTAAGAATGGATCCTTTCTAGAGAAGGAGTTTCTCTCGAAAGAAGTGAGTAGGAGGAAAGTAGAACTTGACGAGGTAACTGTACCTGCTCCCTTATTGGAAAATAGTACATCACAGAAAACTGTTTCTACGACATCTATACCAATTAGTGAGGAAGCTAATGATGTTGATCATGAAACTTCAGGTCAGGATACTACTGAACCTCGTAGATCGACCAGAGCAAGATCCGCACCAAAGTGGTACAGTAATCCTGTTCTGGAAGTCATGCTACTAGATCATGATGAACCTACGAACTATGAAGAAGCGATGGTGAGCCCAGATTCCGCAAAGTGGCTTGAAGCCATGAAATCTGAGATGGGATCCATGTATGAGAACAAAGTATGGACTTTGGTTGACTTGCCCGATGATCGGCAAGCAATTGAGAATAAATGGATCTTCAAGAAGAAGACTGACACTGATGGTAATGTTACTATCTACAAAGCTTGACTTGTCGCAAAAGGTTTTCGACAAGTTCAAGGGGTTGACTACGATGAGACCTTCTCACGCGTAGCGATGCTTAAGTCTGTCCGAATCATGTTAGCAATAGCCGCATTTTATGATTATGAAATTTGGCAGATGGATGTCAAAACTGCATTCCTGAATGGATTTCTGGAAGAAGAGTTGTATATGATGCAACCGGAAGGTTTTGTCGATCCAAAGGGAGCTAACAAAGTGTGCAAACTCCAGCGATCTATTTATGGACTGGTGCAAGCCTCTCGGAGTTGGAATAAACGCTTTGATAGTGTGATCAAAGCATTTGGTTTTATACAGACTTTCAGAGAAGCCTGTATTTACAAGAAAGTGAGTGGGAGCTCTGTAGCATTTCTGATATTATATGTGGATGACATATTACTGATTGGAAATGATATAGAATTTCTGGATAGCATAAAGGGATACTTGACTAAGAGTTTTTCAATGAAAGACCTCGGTGAAGCTGCTTACATTTTAGGCATAAAAATCTATAGAGATAGATCAAGACGCTTAATTGGACTTTCACAAAGCACATACCTTGACAAGATTTTGAAGAAGTTCAAAATGGATCAAGCAAAGAAAGGGTTCTTGCCTGTGTTACAAGGTGTGAAGTTGAGTCAGACTCAATGCCCGACCACGGCAAAAGATAGAAAAAAATGAAAGATGTTCCCTATGCTTCAGCCATAGGCTCTATCATGTATGCAATGTTGTGTACCAGACCTGATGTGTGCCTTGCTATAAGTTTAGCAGGGAGGTACCAAATTAATCCAGGAGTGGATCACTGGACAGCGGTCAAGAACATCCTGAAATACCTGAAAAGGACTAAGGATATGTTTCTCGTATATGGAGGTGACAAAGAGCTCAACGTAAAAGGTTACGTTGATGCAAGCTTTGACACTGATCCGGACGATTCTAAATTGCAGACCGGATACGTGTTTACATTAAACGGTGGAGCTGTCAGTTGGTGCAGTTCTAAACAAAGCGTCGTAGCGGGATCTACATGTGAAGCGGAGTACATAGCTGCTTCGGAAGCAGCGAACGAAGGAGTCTGGATGAAGGAGTTCATATCCGATCTAGGTGTCATATCTAGTGCATCGGGTCCAATGAAAATCTTTTGTGACAATACTGGTGCAATTGCCTTGGCAAAGGAATCCAGATTTCACAAGAGAACCAAGCACATCAAGAGACGCTTCAATTTCATCCAGGATCTAGTCCAGGTGGGAGACATAGAGATTTGCAAGATACATACGGATCTGAATGTTGCAGACCCATTGACTAAGCCTCTTCCACGAGCAAAACATGATCAGCACCAAGGCTCCATGGGTGTTAGAATCATTAAAGTGTAATCTAGATTATTGACTCTAGTGCAAGTGGGAGACTGAAGGAAATATGCCCTAGAGGCAATAATAAAGTTATTATTTATTTCATTATAATCATGATAAATGTTTGTTATTCATGCTAGAATTGTATTAACCGGAAACATAATACATGTGTGAATACATAGACAAACAAAGTGTCACTAGTATGCCTCTACTTGACTAGCTCGTTAATCAAAGATCGTTATGTTTCCTGACCATGAACAATGAGTTGTTATTTGATTAACGGGATCACATCATTAAGAGAATGATCTGATTTGACATGACCCATTCCATTAGCTTAGCACCCGATCGTTTAGTATGTTGCTATTGCTTTCTTCATGACTTATACATGTTCCTATGACTATGAGATTATGCAACTCCCGTTTGCCGGAGGAACACTTTGGGTGCTACCAAACGTCACAACGTAACTGGGTGATTATAAAGGAGCATTACAGGTGTCTCCAAAGGTAGATGTTGGGTTGGCGTATTTCGAGATTAGGATTTGTCACTCCGATTGTCGGAGAGGTATCTCTGGGCCCTCTCGGTAATGCACATCACTTAAGCCTTGCAAGCATTGCAACTAAATGAGTTAGTTGCGGGATGACGCATTACAGAACGAGTAAAGAGACTTGCCGGTAACGAGATTGAACTAGGTATTAGAATACCGACGATCGAATCTCGGGCAAGTAACATATCGATGACAAAGGGAAAAACGTATGTTGTTATGCGATCTGACCGATAAAGATCTTCGTAGAATATGTAGGAGCCAATATGGGCATCCAGGTCCCGCTATTGGTTATTGACCGGAGACGTGTCTCGGTCATGGCTACATTGTTCTCGAACCCGTAGGGTCCGCACGCTTAAGGTTACGATGACAGTTATATTATGAGTTTATGCATTTTTGATGTACCGAAGGTTGTTCCGAGTCCCGGATGTGATCACGGACATGACGAGGAGTCTCGAAATGGTCGAGACATAAAGATTGATATATTGGAAGCCTATGTTTGGATATCGGAAGTGTTCCGGGTGAAATCAGGATTTTACTGGAGTACCGGGAGGTTACCGGAACCCCCCGGGAACCATATGGGCCTTGATGGGCCTTAGTGGAACCCCCCGGGCAGCCCAAGGTGGCCGCGCGCCTCCCCCCTTCCCCTAGTCCTATTAGGGCTAGGAGAGGTGTCTGGCCCCCTCTCTCTCTTTCCCCCCTCAAGGAATCCTATTCCAACTAGGATTGGGGGGGGGGATCCTACTCCCAGAGGGAGTAGGACTCCCCTGGCGTGCCACACCTTGGCCGGCCAGCCTCCCCCCTCTAGTCCTTTATATACTGAGGCAGAGGCACCCTAGAACACAGAAGTTGATCCACGTGATCTAGTCCTTAGCCGTGTGCGGTGCCCCCAGCCACCATAGTCTTCGATAATACTGTAGCGGAGTTTAGGCGAAGCCCTGCTGCTGTAGTACATCAAGATCGTCACCACGCCGTCGTGCTGACGGAACTCTTCCCCGACACTTTGCTGGATCGGAGTCCGGGGATCGTCATCGAGTTGAACGTGTGCTTGAACTCGGAGGTGCCGTAGTTTCGGTGCTTGATCGGTTGGATCGTGAAGACGTACGACTACTTCCTCTATGTTGCGTCAACGCTTCCGTAGTCGGTCTGCGTGGGTACGTAGACAACACTCTCCCCTCTTGTTGCTATGCATCACATGATCTTGCGTGTGCGTAGGAAATTTTTTGAAATTACTATGAAACCCAACAGATATGATCAACATAGTGATGTTCACCAATGAAACTGCTCCATCTCACGTGATGATCGGACATGGTTTAGTTGATTTCGATCACGTGATCACTTAGAGGATTAGAGGGATGTCTATATAAGTGGGAGTTCTTAAGTAATATGATTAATTGAACTTAAATTTATCATGAACTTAGTCCTGGTAGTATTTTGCAAATTATGTTGTAGATCAATAGCTCGCATTGTTGTTTCCCTGTGTTTATTTTGATATGTTCCTAGAGAAAATTGTCTTGAAAGATGTTAGTATCAATGATGCGGATTGGATCCATGATCTGAGGTTTATCCTCATTGCTGCACAGAAGAATTATGTCCTTGATGCACCGCTAGGTGACAGACCTATTGCAGGAGCAGATGCAGATGTTATGAACATTTGACTAGCTCAATATGATGACTACTTGATAGTTTAGTGCACCATGCTTAACGGCTTATAATCGGGACTTCAAAGACGTTTTGAACATCATGGACCATATGAGATGTTCCAGGAGTTGAAGTTAATATTTCAAGCAAATACCCGAGTTGAGAGATATGAAGTCTCCAACAAGTTCTATAGCTAAAAGATGGAGGAGAATCGCTCAACTAGTGTGCATGTGCTCAGATTGTCTGGGTACTACAATCGCTTGAATCAAGTGGGAGTTAATCTTCCAGATAAGATAGTGATTGACATAATTCTCTAGTCACCATCACCAAGTTAGTAGAACTTCGTGATGAACTATAATATGCAAGGGATAACAGAAACGATTTCCAAGCTTTTTGTGATGCTGAAATCGACGAAGGTAAAAATCAAGAAAACATAAAGTGTTGATGGTTGACGAAACCACTAGTTTCAAGAAAAGGGCAAAGGGAAGAAGGGGAACTTCAAGAAAAATGGCAAGCAAGTTGCTGCTCAAGTGAAGAAGCCCAAGTCTGATCCTGAGCCTAAGAGTAAGTGCTTCTACTGCAAAGGAACTGGTCACTGGAAGCGGAACTACCCCAAGTATTTGGCGGATAAGAAGGATGGCAAAGTGAACATAGGTATATTTGATATACATGTTATTGATGTGTACTTTACTAGTGTTTATAGCAACCCCTCAGTATTTGATACTAGTTCAGTTGCTAAGAGTAGTAACTCGAAACGGGAGTTGCAGAATGAACAGAGACTAGTTAAGGGGGAAGTGACGATGTGTGTTTGGAAGTGGTTCCAAGATTGATATGATCATCATCGCACACTCCCTATAATTTCGGGATTAGTGTTGAACCTAAATAAGTGTTATTTGATGTTTGCGTTGAGCATGAATATGATTTGATCATGTTTATTGTAATACGGTTATTCATTTAAGTAAGAGAATAAATTGTTGTTCTGTTTACATGAATAAAACCTTATATGGTTACACACCCAAAGAAAATAGTTCGTTGGATCTCGATCATAGTGATACACATAAACATAATATTGAAACCAAAAGATGCAAAGTTAATAATGATAGTGCAAACTTATTTGTGGCACTGCCGTTTAGGTCATATTGGTGTAAAGCGCATGAAGAAACTCCATGCTGATGGGCTTTTGGAATCACTTGATTATGAATCAGTTGATGCTTGCGAACTATGCCTCATGGGCAAGATGACTAAGACTTCGATCCTCGAAACAATGGAGCGAGCAACAGATTTGTTGGAAATCATACATACTGATGTATGTGGTCCGATGAATATTGAGGCTCACAGCAGGTATCATTATTTTCTGATCTTCACAGATGATTTGAGCAGATATGAGTATATCTACTTGATGAAACACAAGTCTGAAATATTTGAAAAGTTCAAAGAATTTCAGAGTGAAGTGGAGAATAATCATAACAAAAATAAAAGTTTCTACGATATGATCGCAGAAGTAAAATATTTGAGTTACGAGTTTGGCTTTCAGTTAAAACAATGTGAAATAGTTTCACTACTCACGCCACCTGGAACACCACAGTGTAATGGTGTGTCCGAACACCGTAATCGTACTTTACTTGATATGGTGCGATCTATGATGTCTCTTACAGATTTACCGCTATCGTTTTGGGGTTATGCATTAGAGACAACTACATTCACGTTAAATAGGGCACCATCTAAATCCGTTGAGACGACACCGTATGAACTATGGTTTGGCAAGAAACCTAAGATCTCGTTTCTTAAAGTTTGGGACTGCGATGCTTATGTGAAAAAGTTTCAACATGACAAGCTCGAACCCAAATCGGAGAAGTAAATCTTCATAGGTTACCCAAAAGAAAATGTTGGGTACACCTTCTATCACAGATCCGAAGGCAAGACTTTTGTTGCTAAATTCGGAAACTTTCTAGAGAAGGAGTTTCTCATGAAAGAAGTGAGTGGGAGGAAAGTAGAAAACTTGATAAGGTAATTGTACCTTCTCCCTTATTGGAAAGTAGTTCATCACAGAAATCTGTTCTTGTGACTACTACACCAATTAGTGAGGAAGCTAATGATGATAATCATGTAACTTTAGATCAAGTTACTACCGAATCTCGTAGGTAAACCAGAGTGAGATCCGCACCAGAGTGGTACGGTAATCCTATTCTGGAAGTCATGTTACTAGACCATGACGAACCTATGAACTATGAGGAAGCGATGATGAGCCCAGATTCTGCGAAATGGTTTGAGGCCATGAAATCTGAGATGGGATCCATGTATGAGAACAAAGTGTGAACTTTGGTTGACTTGCCCGATGATCGGCAAGCAATTGAGAATAAATGGATCTTCAAGAGGAAGACGGACGCTGGTAGTAGTATTACTATCTACAAAGCTAGAATTGTCGCAAAAAGGTTTTCGACAAGTTCAAGGTGTTGACTACGATGAGAGTTTCTCACTCGTATCTATGCTTAAGTCTGTCTGAATCATGTTAGCAATTGCCGCATTTTATGAAATCTGGCAAATGGATAAACAAAACTGCATTCCTTAATGGATTTATTAAAGAAGAGTTGTATACGATGCAACTAGAAGGTTTTGTCGATCCTAAAGGTGTTAACTAAATATGCAAGCTCCAGCGATCCATCTATGGACTGGTGCAAGCATCTCGGAGTTGGAATATACGCTTTGATAAGTTGATCAAAGCATATAGTTTTATACAGACTTGCGGTGAAGCCTGTATTTACAAGAAAGTGAGTGGGAGCACTACAACATTTCTGACAAGTATATGTGAATGACATATTATTGATCGGAAATAATGTAGAATTATTCTGTAAAGCATAAAGGAGTGTTTGAAAGAAGTTTTTCAAAGAAAGACCTCGGCGAAGCTGCTTACATATTAAGCATCAAGATCTATAGAGATAGATCAAGACGCTTGATAAGTTTTTTCAATGAGTACATACCTTGACAATATTTTGAAGTAGTTCAAAATGGAACAGTCAAAGAAAAGAGTTATTGGCTGTGTTACAAGGTGTGAAATTGAGTAAGACTCAAAACCCGACCACGACAGAAGATAGAAAGAGAATGAAAGTCATTCCCTATGCCTCAGCCATAGGTTCTATAAAGTATGCCATGTTGTGTACCAGATCTATTGTATACCCTACACTGTGTTAAGCAAGGGAGTACAATAGTGATCTAGGAGTAGATCACTAGACAGCGGTCAAAATTATCCTTAGTGGAATAATAATATGTTTCTCGATTATGGAGGTGACAAAAGGTTCGTCGTAAAAGGGTTACGTCGATACAAGTTTTGGCACTGATCCGGATGACTCTTAGTCTCAATCTGGATGCATATTGAAAGTGGGAGCAATTGGCTAGAGTAGCTCCGTGCAGAGCATTGTAGACATAGAATTCGCAAAATACTTACGGATCTGTATGTGACAGACCCGTTGACTAAAATTATCTCACAAGCAAAACATGATCACACCTTAGTACTCTTTGGGTCTTAATCACATAAACAATGTGAACTAGATTACTGACTCTAGTAAACCCTTTGGGTATAGGTCACATGACAATGTGAACTATTGGTGTTAATCACATGGTGATGTGAACTATTAGTGTTGAATCACATGGCGATGTGAACTAGATTATTGACTCTAGTGCAAGTGGGAGACTGAAGGAAATATGCCCTAGAGGCAATAATAAAGTTATTATTTATTTCCTTATATCATGATAAATGTTTATTATTCATGCTAGAATTGTATTAACCGGAAACATAATACATGTGTGAATACATAGACAAACAAAGTGTCACTAGTATGCCTCTACTTGACTAGCTCGTTAATCGAAGATGGTTATGTTTCCTAACCATAGACATGTGTTGTCATTTGATTAACGGGATCACATCATTAGGAGAATGATGTGATTGACATGACCCATTCCATTAGCTTAGCACCCGATCGTTTAGTATGTTGCTATTGCTTTCATCATGACTTATACATGTTCCTATGACTATGAGATTATGCAACTCCCGTTTGCCGGAGGAACACTTTGTGTGCTACCAAACATCACAACGTAACTGGGTGATTATAAAGGAGCTCTACAGGTCTCTCCAAAGGTGAATGTTGGGTTGGCGTATTTCGAGATTAGGATTTGTCACTCCGATTGTCGGAGAGGTATCTCTGGGCCCTCTCGGTAATGCACATCACATAAGCCTTGCAAGCATTGCAACTAATGAGTTAGTTGCGAGATGATGTATTATGAAACGAGTAAAGAGACTTGCCAGTAACGAGATTGAACTAGGTATTGAGATACCGACGATCGAATCTCGGGCAAGTAACATACCGATGACAAAGGGAACAAAGTATGTTGTTATGCGGTCTGACCGATAAATATCTTCGTAGAATATGTAGGAGCCAATATGAGCATCCAGGTTCCGCTATTGGTTATTGACCGGAGACGTGTCTCGGTCATGTCTACATTGTTCTCGAACCCGTAGGGTCCGCACGCTTAAGGTTTCGATGACAGTTATATTATGAGTTTATGCTTTTTGATGTACCGAAGTTTGTTCAGAGTCCCGGATGTGATCGCGGACATGACGAGGAGTCCCGAAATGGTCGAGACATAAAGATTGATATATTGGAAGCCTATATTTGGATATCGGAAGTGTTCCGGGTGAAATCGGGATTTTACCGGAGTACCGGGAGGTTACCGGAACCCCCCGGGAGGTATATGGGCCTTAGTGGGCTTTAGTGGAAGAGAGGAGAGGTGGCCAGGGCTGGGCCGCGCGCCCCTCCCCCCTAGTCTGAATAGGACAAGGAGAGGGGGGCAGCGCCCCCCCTTCCTTCCCTCTCTCCTCTTTTCCCCTCCTCATGGCCGGCCGCACCCCCCCTTTGATCCTTTATATACGGAGGCAGGGGGCAGCCCATAAAGACACAAGTTGATCCACGTGATCATATTCTTAGCCGTGTGCGGTGCCCCCCTCCACCATACTCCCCAATAATATTGTAGCGGTGCTTAGGCGAAGCCCTGCGACGGTAGAACATAAAGATCGTCAACACGCCGTCGTGCTGACGGAACTCTTCCCTGACACTTTGCTGGATCGGAGTCTGGGGATCGTCATCGAGCTGAACGTGTGCTAGAACTCGGAGGTGCCGTAGTTTCGGTGCTTGATCGGTCGGGCCGTGAAGACGTACGACTACATCAACCGCGTTGTTCTAACGCTTCCGCTGTCGGTCTACAAGGGTACGTAGATCACACTCTCCCCTCTCGTTGCTATCCATCACCATGATCTTGCGTGTGGGTAGGAAATTTTTGAAATTACTACGTTCCCCAACATATTGAAGACTCACAAATGTTGAATGGAAACATGCCGAGGAGAGACTACAAAAAATACTAAGCAGTTGGAAAGCTAAACTACTATCTTTGGGTGGAAGATTGGTCTTCATAAATTCAGTACTAAGTAATATGGTATTATATATGATTTCCTTCTTCCAGTTGCTGAAAGGAATATTACATAGATTGGATTACTTCCGATCAAGATTCTTTTGGCAAGCAGATAGCGAGAAAAATAAATATCGACTGGCTAAATGGAGTGTGGTTTGCCATCCCAAAGATCAAGGTGGGTTGGGCTTGGGCATTCATGACCTTGAGGTTAAGAATAGGGCCCTCCTCGGCAAATGGTTGTTTAGGTTACTGACGGAAGATGGTGTATGGCAAACCCTCCTAAGGAGAATATGTGGGTTCCAAGGCGGTATCCTAAGTATACTAGAAGCCTGGGGATTCTCACTTTTGGGCAAGTCTGATGGCCACAAAGAAATATTTCTTCTGCTATGGATCCTTCTCGATTAAGGATGGCTCAAAAATTAGATTTTGGGAGGATAAGTGGCTAGATAATGCTACACTCCGGGGATAATATCCGGCTCTATACAACATTGTGTGTCACAAGGGTGATACCATCGCCACCGTTTTGGAATCATTTCCGCCAAATGTGACATTTATAAGAGATTTAATTGGAACCAGACTCCAATCGTGGAACATCCTACTCCAGCGGTTGTCCACGGTGCATTTGTCATATGGGTCCGATGTATTTCGTTGAAACCTACATGGGAATGGAAAATTGTCAGTAGAGTCTATGTATAGAGCTTTACTCCAGTCTGATGTGCCAGTTGATAATAATAAGAAGAACTGGAAGATGAAGATACCTCATAAGAATGAAATATTTGCATGGTATCTTCGTCCCAGAGTCATTCTTACTAAAAATAACCTTATTAAGAGGAATTGGCACGGAAGTACACAATGTGTATTTTGTCAGCATGATGAGACAATAAAACATTTGTTCTTCCAATGCAAATTGACTCGTTCTATATGGTCAGTCTTCCAAATAGCTTCTGGCTTGTATCCTCCTTGTAGTGTTGCTAATATATTTGGCAATTGGTTACATGGGATAGATTATAGGTTTAGAACTCTTCTCAGGGTGGGAGTGCTTGCCCTTATTTGGTTGCTTTGGCTATGTAAAAATGATAATGTTTTTAATGATAAAAGTACTTCTCTTATGTAGATTATCTACAGATGTACTATTGGAAATATGCCCTAGAGACAATAATAAAATGGTTATTATCATATTTTCTGTTCTTGATAAATGTTTATTATTCATGCTAGAATTGTATTGACCAGAAACTTAAATACATATGTGAATACATAAACTATACTGTGTCCCTAGTAAGCCTCTACTAGACTAGCGTGTTGATCAAAAGATGGTTAAGGTTTCCTGACCATAGATATGAGTTGTCATTTGATAATGAGATCACATCATTAGAAGAATGATGTGATGGGCAGACCCAATCGTAAGCTTAGCATCAGATTTTTAGTTATTTACTACAGCTTTCTTCATGTCAAGTATCAGTTTCTTAGACCATGAGATCATGTCACTCCCGGATATTGAAGGAATACTTTGTGTGCTATCAAACGTCACTTCATAACTGGGAGATCATTAAGGTGCTCTACAGGTATCTCTGAAGGTGTCTATTGAGTTGCATGCATAAAGACTGGGATTTGTCACTGCGTATGACGGAGCAATATCTCTGGGCCCTCTCGGTAATACAACATCGTAAAAAGCTTGCAAGCAATGTGGCTAAGGAGTTAGTCATGGGATCTTCTATTACGAAACGAGTAAAGAGACTTGCCAGTAACAAGATTGAACTAGGTATGAAGATACTGACGATTGAATCTCGGGCAAGTAACATATATCTAGACAAAGGGAATTGCATACAAGATTAACCGAATCCTCGACATCGTGGTTCAATCGATAAAAGTTCTTCGTTGAATATGTGGGAACCAATATGGGAATCCAGGTCCCGCTATTGGTTATTAATCGGAGAGATGTCTTAGTCATGTCTACATAATTCTCGGACCCGTAGGCTTCGCGCGCTTAACGTTCGGTGATGCTACAGTAGTATTGGGATATGTGCATTGATAACCGAATGTTGTTCAGATTCCAGGATGGCATCCTAGACATCACGAGAAGCTCTGGAATGGTCCAGGGGTAAGGATTTATATATGGGAAGTCCCGTTTTAGTCGCCGGAAAAGTTTCGGGCATTACCGGTAGTGTACGAGGAGTGCCGAAAGGGGTCAGGGGGTCCACCTGCCCCGGGGGCCCACATGGGATGTAGGGGGTGTGCCTTGGCCTATAGGGGCCAGGGACACCATCCCCAAGAGGCCCATGCGCCAAGAGGGGAGGAGGAGGACAAGTCCTAAGGGGGGAAGACACCCCCAGGTGCCTTGGGGAGGGAGGAAACCTCCCTAGGCCCGTGCCCCCTCCTTGGAGGAGGGGCTAGGGATCAGCCCCAACCCTCTCCTTTGCCTCCTATATATAGTGGGGGAGAGGGAGGGGCTGAACACACCAATTCCCACACTCCGACGGCAGCCCTACCTCTCCCATAACTTTGTTTTCTCCTCAGATTGGTTCCGGCGGCGTTTGGCGAAGCCCTGCGGCATTGCACCACCACCATCTCCACCACGCCGTCGTGCTAGTTGAGATCACATCTAACTTCTCCTCTCTTGCTTGCTGGATCAAGAAGGAGGAGACGTCATGGAGCCGCACGTACGCTGAACGCGGAGGTGCTGTCCGTTTGACGCTAGATCAGATTGGATTGTGATCAGATCGTGACGAGTACGACTATATCAACCGCGTTATATACGCTTCCGCTTTCGGTATACAAGGATATGTAGACACACTCCCCTCTCGTTGCTATGCATCTCTTAGATTATCTTGGGTGTTCGTAGGATTTTATTTTTTTGATTTTCATGCTTCGTCCCTCATCATGTACCGGGACTCTTCATTTATGGTCCTCTCTACAACGCGTGAAGAATCAAGACCTATTTACGAAGGTGTGTACACGATTGGAGGCTATGGCGAGGGATACTTTTACCCAACATAGGTGGTAGCATGATCTTAGGATTGGGCCCCTCTTGCTTAGGTAGGCATTATGTAGACTCTACATGTTTCTTTGCATTTCGCCTCTTTTTATTTCTGGTTTTTATGAGAGGACTTTGTTTGGTTATATGCATCTTAGTTATGTAGAGGCTGTGTATAATGCTTAAACCTTTTAAGTAATAAAGCATCCTTTATCGGAAAAAAAATCTCCCCACCCCATTTTTTTATTAAAAGCCGAGGCGAACAGCCAACAAACAAACGTTCTACAGCTCTCGCCCACATCCATCAGGAGCTACAGCGGAATCATTAGAACTTTTTTAAGCATCAGCAACAACCGTTTGACAGGCGCTCAACAAGAAGGAAGCACATGATACAAAGAACACAGCGCGACCCATTATTAGAGCTACCTATCGGAACTTCCCAAGCTATTCTAATTCTAAAGAGTTCCTCTCGATGATGATCGAGAAGTCACAAACATGTGAGGAGCAGTGAAGCTTGAACTTTGATGCAAAGCACCTTCCATTGACGCACAAAAGATGCTATCAAGCCCAGAACACACTTTAGACTTTGTCATATTCGACCCTGAAAAACAAATTCACTTCAAAACCACGTCCACCTTTGTTGTTGAATATGGCAAAACCAACATATGAATTATATGCATCTATATAAGTGAATTTTGTACCCATACATTTATACATTGCAGCTTCTTGATGATGATCTCGTTGTACCAAGAACGATCAGGATGGAACGTTCGGAATTTCATCCCAGTTGCAGTCACAAAAAAGTGAGTTCTCACATGAACACATCACCTCGTATCCCCGGCGTTGAGCATGTTACACAAGACATGTCACAGAGGAGCCTCACTGGGAGCGCGATATGCAAGACATGTCGATGAGATCTTCTAAAGACACGATATACCACAAGCCCTAGAGGGACCCCATCAGGGCACACAATAGTTGTCGGCTGCCCTAGGTTGACCTAATCACCGTATGGCCCCAAGATTCGGTGCCATCGAACACAAAGAACAACAAAAACAAGGAAGAGGAAAACAAAGGGGAGAAACATAAAGTTAAAAATAATTGATAGATTGATTGATTATGTGGTATTCAATCAGCCGTCACCTCTCATCTATATATTATGTTTTCTGTACAAGGAAATGACACCAATTTCCGTCCAAATCCCCCAAAACTAACCTAACTCGGATATAAGCGTGGCTTGAGACTTCAGTTTATTTTCTAGACCCATAGGAGGCATACGAATTCAGTTTAAAATCATCCGAAAATTAAAGTTGTTCGGCTCGCCGAGGCGAGGAACTTTCATGCTGAACTTTTTCTTTCCTTCAACGCCATCATAAGGGCGAATCACCCGTGCCTCCCATAAAACATGTTTAGGAATGGACAAGAGTGCTTTTCGGGGCTTGGACGGGTGAGTCTAGACATCGCAGACAACTCCGGAAATGTGTGATGGTATCTTTGGCTTTGGAGGACGTTCGGCAGGACTGTCATCAGCACATTGTCTTGGCTTCCTAGTTGTAACAAAAATCAAAGTTATTCATTTCGATGATACAAGGAACTTCCATATTGAATACTTTTTCATTTGTGGTCAACTTAATTACGTTTCTATTTTATTTGTAGCTGCCACATCAAAATCTGGTGTCAACACTTCCTATTTAATTTTTCTTTATTTATTTACCCTTTTTCAAATGGTTTCCATTTTTGTTTGATTTTCTCTATTTCACCGTTTGCTTTTATATATAATTATTTATTGATGAGGTCAGAAGGCTGATGAAAGAAGGGAGGAAAATCAAACTTGCTCATGTAGCTCATGAATGTAAGAGCATCAAATGACCAAGTCGCGCCCTTAGGATCCCAAATTTCGCCGGTTAGGACCGAAATTGGTAGCGGCGGGCTCAGGCCAAACCCGCCGTGCTGGGGGCCAACCGGGGGCGCCGGGGAAAAGGAAAATGACGCCAAAACTTCCCGCGCCAGATTCCCACACCATGGGCCCATCGAGTCAGCGACTAGGCATAATCGTCCTCATCTCATCGCCTCGCCTCCCATGCCAATCTGTGCCAAGGCTGCCGCAGGTCAGCCATCCATTGATCACGGGAGGCGCAGTGAAGACGAGGTGTCGTGCATCCCGCCCTTTTCCGCCACACGTCTGCACTGCTGCCGCCCCCTCGCCACTATAAAAGCCGCCTTCGTCGCCGCTGGCCGCACACTCGCCACGCCACAACCATCTCTCTCTCGCTGCTGACCACCTTCTTTCCTTCGCCGTCCTTGCTCTCGCCCTTTGTCCTTCACCATCAAGCCGATACCATGGTGGAGAGGTTCCCCGGCAACGAAGCGGCGGCCAACGGCTTCGGCCGCTGCCATCTGCACGAGTGGGAAGCATGTGTTCTCCATGAGGCCAATTACCCGGCGCCGCCTGACATGCGCATGCCGGGAACTTTGAGGCTCAGCGCCGGAGGCGTCCCCATGCCCCCGCCACTCTGATACGTCTCCAACGTATGTATAATTTTTGATTGCTCCATGCTATATTATCTACTGTTTTGAACATTATTGGGCTTTATTATCCACTTTTATATTATTTTTGGGACTAACCTATTAACCAGAGGCCCAGCCTAGAAAAGCTCTTTTTTTCCTGTTTTATGGTTTCGAAGAAAAGGAATATCAAGCGGAGTCCAAACGGAATGAAACCTTCAGGAACGTGATTTTCTCAACAAACAAGACCCGGGAGACTTGGACCCTACGTCAAGGCACAAGAGAGGAGGCCACGAGGTAGGGGGCGTGCCCACCCCCATCAGGCGCGCCCTCTACCCTCGTGGGCCCCCTGTTGCTCCACTGACGTACTCCTTCCACCTATATATACCTACGTACCCCCAAACGATGAGATACGGAGCCAAAACCCTAATTCCACCGCCGCAACTTTCTGTATCCATGAGATCCCATCTTGGGGCCTGTTCCGGAGCTCCGCCGGAGGGGGCATCGATCACGGAGGGCTTCTACATCAACACCATAGCCCCTCCGATGAAGTGTGAGTAGTTTACTTCAGACCTACGGGTCCATAGCTAGTAGCTAGATGGCTTCTTCTCTCTTTTTGGATCTCAATACAATGTTCCCCCCTCTCTTGTGGAGAACTATTCGATGTAATCTTCTTTTTGCGGTGTGTTTGTTGAGACCGATGAATTGTGGGTTTATGATCAAGTCTATTTATGAATAATATTTGAATCTTCTCTGAATTATTTTATGTATGATTGGTTATCTTTGCAAGTCTCTTCGAATTATCAGTTTGGTTTGGCCTACTAGATTGATCTTTCTTGCAATGGGAGAAGTGCTTAGCTTTGGGTTCAATCTTGCGGTGTCCTTTCTCGGTGACAGTAAGGGCAGCAAGGCACGTATTGTATTGTTGCCATCGAGGATAACAAGATGGGGTTTTCTTCATATTGCATGAGTCTATCCCTCTACATTATGTCATCTTGCTTAAGGCGTTACTCTGTTTTTAACTTAATACTCTAGATGCATGCTGGATAGCGTTCAATGAGTGGAGTAATAGTAGTAGATGCAGGCAGGAGTCGGTCTACTTGTCTCGGACGTGATGCCTATATACATGATCATACCTAGATATTCTCATAACTATGTTCAATTCTTTCAATTGATCAACAGTAATTTGTTCACCCATCGTAGAATACTTATGCTCTCGAGAGAAGCCACTAGTGAAACCTATGGCCCCCGGGTCTATCTTCATCATATTAATCTTACTACTTAGTTATTTCCTTTGCTATTTACTTTGCCTTTATTTTACTTTGCATCTTTATCATAAAAATACCAAAAATATTATCTTAGCATATCTATCATATCTCACTCTCGTAAGTGGCCTTATAAGGATTGACAACCCCTATTTGCGTTGGTTGCGAGGATTTATTTGTTTTGTGCAGGTACGAGGGACTTGCGCGTAGCCTCCTACTAGATTGATACCTTGGATCTGAAAAACTGAGGGAAATACTTACGCTACTTTGCTGCATCATCCCTTCCTCTTCGGGGAAAACGAACGCAGTGCTCAAGAGGTAGCAAGAAGGATTTCTGGCGCCGTTACCGGGGAGCTCTATGCAAAAGTCAACATACCAAGTACCCATCACATACCCTTATCTCCCGTATTACATTATTTGCCATTTGCCTCTTGTTTTCCTCTCCCCCACTTCACCCTTACCGTTTTATTCGCCCTCTATCTGTCTATCCTCCCTCTCTTTCTCTATTTTCCTCCTTTTGCCCGCTTGCTTTTTGTTTGCTTGTGTGTTAGTTTGCTTCTTGTCACGATGGCTCTACCTAAATTTGGTGACCTTCACCTTAAAAGATTAGAAGAGATCGAAAGCAATGTTAGGAGTTTCATGGTCTTGCAATTTGAACATAATAGTTTCTTCAGAAACGAGCTTAAAGAACAGAAAAGTTTTTTGAGTTTTATGAATAAAGAGCTTGATGACATGTCTAAAGAATTTGATGGTTTAAGATTCCAAATTGCTCATCTTGAGAAATTAACTGCTGAAATTTCGGATAAGCAGGCTACCTTAGTTAATAAGATGGTCGCTAAACCGGATTGCTATGAGAATAAAGATGAAGATCCAAAAGTTATTGATGTGTCCCCTATTAAATGTTTGTTTTGCAATATTAATCTTGATAATGATGGGACTGAATATGATCCACCTTTACCTAGAAGGCGTTCCAAGAATTCGGAATTTGTTGATCTTGATGCTAAATTTGATAAAAGTGGGATTAAAGAAATTAAAACCCTAGATGTTGCTAAACCCACTATTATGGATTTCAAGGAATTTAACTATGAAAATTTCTCTTTGATTGATTGTATTTCCTTGTTGCAATCCGTGCTAAATTCTCCTCACGCTTATAGTCCAAATAAAGCGTTTACTAAACATATCGTTGATGCCTTGATGCAATCTTATGAAGAAAAACTTGAATTGGAAGTTTCTATCCCTAGAAAACTTTATGATGAGTGGGAACCAACTATTAAAATTAAAATTAAAGATCATGAATGCTATGCTTTATGTGATTTGGGTGCTAGTGTTTCCACGATTCCAAAGACTTTGTGTGATTTGTTAGGCTTCCGTGATTTTCATGATTGCTCTCTAAACTTGCACCTTGCGAATTCCACTATTAAGAAACCTATAGAAAGAATTAATGATGTTCTTATTGTTGCAAATAGGAATTATGTGCCCGTAGATTTTATTGTTCTTGACATAGATTGCAATCCTTCATGTCCTATTATTCTTGGTAGACCTTTCCTTAGAACGATTGGTGCAATTATTGATATGAAGGAAGCAAATATTAGATTCCAATTTCCGTTAAGAAAAGGCATGGAACACTTTCCTAGAAATAAAATTAAATTACCTTATGAATATATTATGAGAGCCACTTATGGATTGCCTACCAAAGATGGCAATACCTAGATCTATTCTTGCTTGTTATGCCTAGCTAGGGGCGTTAAACGCTTGTTGGGAGGCAACCCAATTTTATTTTTATTCTTTGCTTTTTTCTCCTGTTTAGTAATAAATAAATTATCTAGCCTATGTTTTGGTTGTGTTTTTTGTGTTTAATTAGTGTTTGTGCCAAGTAGAACCGTTGGGAAGACTTGGGGAAAGTCTTGTTGAACTTGCTGTAAAAAACATAAACTTTAGCGCTCACGAGAACTGCTGTCATTTTTATTTGGAAAGTGCTATTTAGTTAATTCTTTTTTCAGATGATTAATAGATAAATTCCTCACGTACAACAATTTATTTTAGAATTTTTGGGGTTCCAGATCTTGCGCTATCTACAGATTACTACAGACTGTTCTGTTTTTGACAGATTCTGTTTATCATGTGTTGTTTGCTTATTTTGATGAATCTATGGCTAGTAAAATAGTTTATAAACCATAGAGAAGTTGAAATACAGTAGGTATAATACCAATATAAATAAAGGATGAGTTCATTACAGTACCTTGAAGTGGTCTTTTATTTTCTTTCGCTAATGGAGCTCACGAGATTTTCTACTTTAAGTTTTGTCTTGTGAAGTTTTCAAGTTTGGGTAAAGATTTGATGAATTATGGAACAAGGAGTGGCAAGAGAATAAGCTTGGGGATGCCCATGGCACCCCCAAGGTAATCTAAGGACACCTAAAAGCCAAAGCTTGGCGATGCCCCGGAAGGCATCCCCTCTTTCGTCTATTTCTATCAGTAACTTTACTTGGAGTTATATTTTTATTCGCCACATGATATGTGTTTTGCTTGGAGCATCTTGTATGATTTGAGTCTTTGCTTGTTAGTTTACCATAATCATCCTTGCTGTACACACCTTTTGAGAGAGCCATACATGATTTGAAATTTGTTAGAATACTCTATGAGCTTCGCTTATATCTTTTGAGTTATATAGTTTTGCTCTAGTACTTCACTTATATATTTTAGAGCACGGTGGTGGATTTGTTTAATAGAAATTATTGATCTCTCATGCTTCACTTGGATTATTTTGAGTCTTAAATAGCATGGTAATTTGCTTAATATCCTAATATGCTAGGTATTAAAAGTTAGTAAAATTTTCTTAAGAGTGTTTTGAATACTAAGAGAATTTTGATGCTTGATGATTGTTTTGAGATATGGAGGTAATAATATCAAAGTCGTGCTAGTTGAGTATTTATGAAATTGAGAAATACTTGTGTTGAAGTTTGCAAGTCCTGTAGAATACACGTATGGTAAATGTTATGCAACAAATTTGAAACATGAGGTGTTATTTGATTGTCTTCCTTATGAGTGGCGGTCGGGGACGAGCGATGGTCTTTTCCTACCAATTTATCCCCCTAGGAGCATGCGCGTAGTACCGAGGTTTTTGATGACTTGTAGATTTTTGTAATAAGTATGTGAGTTCTTTATGACTAATGTTGAGTCCATGGATTATACGCACTCTCACCCTTCCATCCTTGCTAGCCTCTTCGGTACCGTGCATTGCCCTTTCTCACATTGAGAGTTGGTGCAAACTTCACCGGTGCATCCAAACCTCGTGATATGATACGCTCTTTCACACATAAACCTCCTTATATCTTCCTCAAAACAGCCACCATACCTACCTATTATGCCATTTCCATAGCCATTCCGAGATATATTGCCATGCAACTTTCCATCTTAACGTTCATCATGACACGTTCATCATTGTCATATTGCTTAGCATGATCATGTAGTTGACATAGTATTTGTGGCAAAGCCACCGTTCATAATTCTTTCATACATGTCACTCTTGGTCCATTGCATATCACGGTACACCGCTGGAGGCATTCATATAGAGTCATCTTTGTTCTAGTATCGAGTTGTAATCATTGAGTTGTAAATAAATAGAAGTGTGATGATCATCATTTTCTAGAGCATTGTCCCAAGTGAGGAATATATAAAAAATAGAAAGGCCATAAAAAAGAGAAAATGCCCAAAAGAAAAAATGATAGAAAAAGAGAGAAGGGACAATGTTCCTATCCTTTGCCACATTTGTGCTTCAAAGTAGCACCTTAATCTTCATGATAGAGAGTCTCTTGTTTAGTCACTTTCATATACTAGTGGGAATTTTTCATTATAGAACTTGGCTTGTATATTCTAACAATGGGTCTCCTCAAGTGCCCTAGAAATTCGTGAGCAAGCAAGTTGGATGCACACCCACTAGTTTCTTTTGTTGATCTTTCATACATTTATAGCTCTAGTGCATCCGTTGCATGGCAATCCCTACTCCTCGCATTAACATCAGTCGGTGGGCATCTCCATAACCCATTGATTAGCCTCGTTGATGTGAGACTTTCTCCTTTTTTTGTCTTCCCCACATAACCCCCCTCATTATATTCTATTCCACCCATAGTGCTATGTCCATGGCTCGCGCTCATATATTGCGTGAAAGTTTATAGGTTTGAGATTACCAAAGTATGAAACAATTGATTGGCTTGTCATCGGGGTTGTGCATGATGAGAGGTTGTGTGACGAAAATGAAACATGACTAAACTATATGATTTTGTAGGGATGAACTTTCTTTGGCCATGTTATTTTGAGAAGACATAATTACTTAGTTATTATGCTTGAAGTATTATCATTTCTATGTCAATATGAACTTTTTTCTTGAATCTTTCGGATCTAAATATTCATACCACAATTAAGAAGAATTACATTAAAATTATGCCAAGTAGCACTTCACATCAAAAATTCTGTTTTTATCATTTACCTACTCGAGGATGAGCAGGAATTAAGTTGGGGATGCTTGATACGTCTCCAACGTATCTATAATTTTTGATTGCTCCATGCTATATTATCTACTGTTTTGGACATTGTTGGGCTTTATTATTCACTTTTATATTATTTTTGGGACTAACCTATTAACCGGAGTCCCAGCCCAGAATTGCTGTTTTTTTGCCTGTTTTAGGGTTTCGAAGAAAAGGAATATCAAACGGAGTCCAAACGGAATGAAACCTTCGGGAACGTGATTTTCTCAACGAACAAGACCAGGGAGACTTGGACCCTACGTCAAGGCACAAGAGAGGAGGCAACGAGGTAGGGGGGCGCGCCCACCCCACCAGGCGTGCCCTCCACCCTCGTGGCCCCCCTGTTGCTCCACAGACGTACTCCTTCCTCCTATATATACCTACGTACCCCCAAACGATCAGATACAGAGCCAAAAACCTAATTCCACCGCCGCAACTTTCTGTATCCACGAGATCCCATCTTGGGGCCTGTTCCGGAGCTCCGCTGGAGGGGCATCGATCATGGAGGGCTTCTACATCAACACCATAGCCCCTCCGATGAAGTGTGAGTAGTTTACTTCAGACCTACGGGTCCATAGCTAGTAGCTAGATGACTTCTTCACTCTTTTTGGATCTCAATACAATGTCCTCCCCTCTCTTGTAGAGAACTATTCGATGTAATCTTTTTTTGCGGTGTGTTTGTTGAGACCGATGAATTGTGGGTTTATGATCAAGTCTATCTATGAATAATATTTGAATCCTCTCTGAATTCTTTTATGTATGATTGGTTATCTTTGCAAGTCTCTTCGAATTATCAGTTTGGTTTGGCCTACTAGATTGATCTTTCTTGCAATGGGAGAAGTGCTTAACTTTGGGTTCAATCTTGTGGTGTCCTTTCCCGGTGACAGTAAGGGCAGCAAGGCACGTATTGTATTGTTGCCATCGAGGATAACAAGATGGGGTTTTCTTCATATTGCATGAGTCTATCCCTCTACATCATGTCATCTTGCTTAAGGCGTTACTCTATTTTTAACTTAATACTCTAGATGCATGCTGGATAGCGGCCGATGAGTGGAGTAATAGTAGTAGATGCAGGCAGGAGTCGGTCTACTTGTCTCGGACGTGATGCCTATATACATGATCATACCTAGATATTCTCATAACTATGCTTAATTCTGTCAATTGCTCAACAGTAATTTGTTCACCCACCGTAGAATACTTATGCTCTCGAGAGAAGCCACTAGTGAAATCTATGGCCCCCGGGTCTATCTTCATCATATTAATCTCCTACTAATTAGTTATTTCCTTTGCTATTTACTTTATCTTTATTTTACTTTGCATCTTTATCATAAAAATGCCAAAAATATTATCTTATCATATCTATCAGATTTCACTCTCACAAGTGGCCTTATAGGGATTGACAACCCCTATTTGCGTTGGTTGCGAGGATTTATTTGTTTTGTGCAGGTACGAGGGACTCGTGCGTAGCCTCCTACTGGATTGATACCTTGATTCTCAAAAACTGAGGGAAATACTTACGCTACTTTGCTGCATCATCCCTTCATCTTCGGGGAAAACCAACGCAATGCTCAAGAGGTAGCACACCCTCCAACGTGGAATGCCTCGGCGAGATCGCGCGGATCCGGGCGTCCTTGCGAGAGGAAGCGCGACAGCAGCCGGGGTATTTGCCCGACAACCTACCTCTATGGATGGCATATTTCCAGCGCCGCCACGCCGACCGTCTAGTTTCCACCAACGACGCTCTGGCGCCAAGGGGGTGCCACGACTCCGAGGAGCACCGTCAGTGGTGGGGCATCCCCGGGCGCACGCTCCACACCGTCCTCAAGCACATCGGAGGGCGATAATGAGCCGCCGTTGAAGTACCCAGCGCCGTCGTTCTCGCACCGGAGCGGGAGCTCGTGGCTGCTGAGGCGCATGGTGGGGTCGTCCTCCGGCTCCCGCTCCTCCGACACGACGCCGCTCGCACCTGTCAAGCCCGAGCCCCAGGAGACGCCGGAGCGCCGACGCAGCCGTGGCGGCAACCTCGTCATAAACGAGGGATGCCGCCAACCTTCACCTCCCCGCGGCCATCTTCGCCTGGTCAGGTAGAAGAAGGAGCTGGCGACGCCCGTGGTCGTCAAGCAAGAGCACGTGGAGATAGCCGCCGACCTCAAAACTGACCTGAAATGGGCGTGTGACGACTACGTGCAGTAGGAGATGGAGCGCCAGCTCCGTGCTCTGGAGGAGATCGCCGAGCGACGCCGCAGCCGCGAAGAGGGTGGCATCATGGTCCTCGATAGCGACGAGGAGAAGGCGCCGACACAGATCAACCCCGTCCGCAGCGGCGATCCGGGGTAAGGCTGCAACAAGGACGGCGGCATGCAGGAGGACGACGACGACGGCATCGACTACACCGCCTTCTACAAGCTCCTCGGCACGAACTAGGCTCAGGGCAGCGGCGGCGGTGCAGTTTTTTTAAACTTTTTATGTATGCCTTTAAATTTATACAAATATAAATAACACCGCCTAAATTTCATCCAAAATCAAGTCATTTTCTTTGAATTTGAGCTCAATATACATTTGAAAAATAGCGTATGGGTACCAACTTGGATCGGCGATTGAGAACCCGAACGCCCCATGACGAAAATATCACCGGTTAACCCCAGGAAGCGCTATTTTATAGCATTGGGCGGCTGAACAGCTGAAGTCACCATGATACAGTTGAGCAGCGCACCGTGGTGTGGCAAGAACCCAAGCACCGACGCACGCATGAGCAGTCAACTGACAACAACTACATGAGGCTCATAGAAAAATCCAAATAGTAAAGGTATTCATTTTCCTTTTACCAAATTCACCAGCAATAGGTATCCCCACTGTATCCTCATTTATTTTTGAAAACACTAATGCCCACACGTGTGACAACATTCTAACTCACCCACACGTCTGGACCATCGTCCAATTAAGTTTGCACGAATCTTGACAGAACGAGGCAGTTTTCGCGTGTCACGTAGGACAAGGCTGGTGTATGGACGTTGGAGAGGTCCCTCACACGTCCCACATCACGCGGTTGCTAGCTGCACTGTGTGGACGAATTAGTTTCTGCCCACACAACCATCATCTAGTTCACACGCGTGTAGGCGAACTGCTTTTCGCCCACACGACAGTCGTACATTGTTGGATGGCAACTGCAGTTGCGCGTACATGTCAACTATGAATCGTTTGCTAGACGGCAACTGCAGTTGCGCGTACTGGCAATCATATAAACATACATGGCAACTATGATTAACCACATGTGGCAACTAGGTAAACACACATGTCAACTATTGTTTGACCACATGTGGCAAATAGTTAATCACACACGATAACTATGATTTGATTACACGCGACAACTATCATAAATTAGATATGGCAACTATAGTTAACCAAAACAAAGAGAGTTGCCATGCTTTTACACCATATTTGCCATCCCGGATAACTACATCTGCCATCCAGGATGGCAACTAAACCGTCATCTCGCGGGTACTTAATGTAGCTGCGCCAGGACGTGTGGGCATATTTGCTTCGTGCCACACACGTGGGATGAGGATGAGTAGTACTTGTTGGGCGTGTGGCACGAAATAGTTATGCCCACACGTGTGGGCAATTCTATTGTTCACCCACACACAACCCGTGTGGACTGCCTCCTGCTCATGCCACACACGATGTGTGGGCGAATGCCAATTATGCCACACGTGTGGTGAATATCGGCGTTCTTTATTTTTGTTTTCTGAAATTCATTTAAGATAGGATACCCCGATTAATCAATTAATACTCAAGTATCCCTTTTGTAGCTGCACGGGGATACACAATTAATACTCGAAATTGCTTAAAATCATCTAAATATACACTATACAACACCACCCTTGGACGCATAGAGGGATACTCAATTAATACTCTGTATCACATGTATAGAAACGCAGATACTTAATTAATACCCTAATATCGGGATTTTTTAAAACTATGATGATTTTTATAGCAAATTCGGAAACTATACACCCTAATAGAGAAAAATCAAAAGTCTCACCCCGTTGGCCTCTTGTTGGCCGAAAAAGGACTTTTCGGCCAACAGTTGGCCAAAAAGGACTTTTTGGCCAACGGTTGGTCAAAGAGTCCCTCTTCGGCCAACACCTGCTCTACTTTTTAGAAAGTTCATATCAAATAGGATTTTTAGTATTTTAATTTGATTCTTTTTGCATTAGATTAGAAATTTTATGAAGTTTATGTAGATATCAAGTTTGACTAGATTTGAAAGTTTGATTTTGAATTTTCATGAATTTTCTCAAATCACTAGATTGCCTATAATTTGAGTTAGGAGTATTCTTTTTAGATGATTCTTTTTGCTACTGGTTCTTTGTGACTTTGTTTATCAGTAGTAATTAATTGGTGAATTTTAGGATTATTTAAAATTAGGTTTTTACGTCATTCTCTCCCTCCATTTTCTTTTCCGCCATTCTCTCCCGCCATCTTCTTTCCCGCCATCTTCTTTCTCGCCATCTTCACTTCTCAACTTATAAAACGAGCCTCATGGTGTCCACGATCGTAGATAACATCGTCTGACATGGTCTGTGTCTCCTACATCGGTGCTGCTGGTGGAGTGTGAAACACTGTCTGAGAGAAGTCATAAGTGTTTGCAGCTTCGTCATCATCATCGGAGAGTGTTTCACACTTATGACTTCTCCTCACACAGTGTTTCACACTCCACATGAAGGCATATTCGTCATCCTCCGTCGATGCAGCACTCCTTAGTGTTGCGGGAGAGAATGGCGGGAAATAAAATGGCGGCAAAGAAAATGGAGGAAAAAAGATTGCGGGAAAGTATTTTTTTTCATGTATAAAACGGCAATGGTTGTACAGGATTTACAAGGAACTTTTAAATATAAACTCCTATAAAGCTCAAAACAAGTTTTCTAGTAGGATAAAAGAAATAAAATACAAAAAATATACTAAAAATAAAATAGCTACTGATAACTAAAACGAAACAAAAAGAATATGTCAAAAAACTGAAGAATTTTTTTTAAAGCAATTAAAATTAAAAGAAATAGCATAAAACCTAACAAACACTAAAACAGAACTGTTTTCATAAAAACCTAATTTTAAATAATTATAAAATTCGCCAATTAATTACTACTGATAAACAAATTCACAAAGAACCAGTAGCAAAAAGAATCATCTTAAAAAATACTCCTAACTCAAATTATAGGCAATCTAGTTATTTGAGAAAATTCATGAAAAAAATTAAATTCAAACTTTCAAATCTAGTCAAACTTGATATCTACAGAAACTTAATAAAATTTCTAATCTAATGCAAAAAAGAATCAAATTAAAATACTAAAAATCCTATTTGATATGAATTTTTTAAAACAGTAGAGCAGGTGTTGGCCGAAGAGGGACTCTTTGGCCAACGGTTGGCCGAAAAGTCCCTCTTCGGCCAACAGGAGGCCGAAATGTCCCTTTTCGGTCAACAGGAGGCCGACGGGGTGATACTTTTGATTTTCCGCATTAGGGTGTATAGTTTCCAAATTTGCTATAAAAATCATCATAGTTTCAAAAAAAAATCCTAATATTGGTTATAAGCATCTATATATACACTGTACTGCACTACTCATGGACGCATAGCGGGATACTCAATCAGTATCCCTTTCATAGCTGGACGGTGGTACACAATTAATACTCTAAATTAGTTAAACGCTATATACTTCCTCCATTCGAAAATACTTGTCATCAAAATAAATAAAATGAAATGTATCTAGACGTATTTTAGTTCTAGATACATCTTTTTTTATTCATTTTGATGATAAGTATTTTCGGACGAAGGGAGTATATAGTATACTAGACACCACCCTGAGGGTATAGAGGGATACTCAATTAATACTCCTGTATCCTGTGTTAATGACGTGGATACTCAATTATAATACCCTAAAATTGGTTAGAAGCATCTATATATGCACTATAGTACTGCACTACTCATGGACGCATAGCAGGATACTCAATTAATACTCTCGTATGCTGTGTAGCAGGACGGCGATACTCAAGTAATACTTTAAGATTTGCTAGTCACCTATATATACACTATCCTGCACTACTCGCAGACATATAGGAAAATTAACCTCCAGCCACCAATAATACACCCATGGCCTTCGACTCCAACCATGAGCGCCTCCGGGCCCTCAAGGCGTTCGATGAAACAAAGGCCGGCGTCAAAGGCCTGGTCGACGCTGGCATCACCGCCATCCCGGCCATCTTCCACCACCCTCCCGAGTCCTTCGCCCCATTGGCGCCTTTCTCCACCGATGTTGCCATCCCAGTCATCGACCTCTCGGGCCAACGATCGGAGGTGGTCAGCAAGGTGAAAGCGGCTATGGAGAAACTGGGCTTCTTCCTGGTGGTGAACCATGGTGTGCCAGAGGCAGCCATGTCGAACATGCTGTCGGTGGTGCGGGGCTTTCACGAGGAGCCTGTAGAGGCCAAGGAGCTCTACTACACGCGGGATGAGGAGAGACACGTCAAGTACAGCGGCAACGCGGACCTGTTCCGGTCACCGGCAGCCAAGTGGCGTGACACCATGTACATCAACGACGCCGGCCGGCTGGCAGAAGAGATCCTGCCACCGGTGTGCAGGGGCGTCGTGCCGGAGTACACGAGGCTCATGAGGCAGCTGGGCCGCTTCCTCTTCGGGATAGTGTCTGAGGCTCTGGGGTTGCAGCGTGGATACATGGAGGAGGAGACGGGTTGCCTAGAGGCATTGCTTCTCGGCTGCCACTACTACCCTGCGTGCCCGGAGCCGCACCTCACGCTGGGCGCCGTCAAGCACTCCGACGCCAGCTTCCTCACCGTGGTGCTCAGGCCCCAGATTGTCGGTGGTGTGCTTCTTCAGGGCGAATATGGCAACGTTGTGTGCGCCGGTGGTCGTCGACGGGAGCGGTCCACCACGGTACAGGACTATCAAGGCAGAGCAGCTGTTCGGTTCGTCCAGGACAACGCTCAAGTCGGCCTCATCATCTCAAACTGCGCTCGACTGCTTGAGGCTCTAATGAATACTATATAATTTGTGGTTTGAGCAGTGCAAAATAGACCGAATAATAGCTTTTAGATGTGTGGTCGATCCAATTTCGGATATGTATGTCTTCTTTATCACGGGATAATTTCATCCAATCAGCCATGGCTCCATTGTTCAGTCTTATTTAAATGCAATATCTGGACCATTTAATCCTTGCAAAATAGAACCTCCAATGCAGCAATGTATCTACATGTGCGTGTAGAATTTTTTTAACATTTCTCTCTGCGACTCATCAAAGCACTCGTGGACATAGTAACACGCCTCACATAGCTACTCGGGCCAGCGAGCTCGTGGCACTGTGCCCTTCGGCCGTTCGTCCGGCCGGCGGCCTTCCTTTTCCCGACACGGAGGCACACATCTTGCCCTCTCCTGCCCTTTCATCCCAGACGCTCGTATTTTGCTGATGCTTACTCGATTCATGTGCGTGCTTTTGCCGCTGAAACGCTGATGCTTTCTATTTGGTTACTGCTTCCGGGTGTGTTTGGATTGAGGGGCCTTGTGTTGTGCAAAGTCTAGAAGAGTTGAGTTCTGGACAAATCATTAGTACTTCAGTACTTTTATTGTTGTACAGTTGTGTTATGCTTGTTGCTGGTCCTAGCTGGTACTGAACTATGCATGCCAATTACTTTTTTTTCACTTGTCAATTGTTCATGTGCGATTGTGTCATGCTTTAGTTCGTCGAGTCATTCAAAAATTCACGTCAATGTTAGTTAATGTGGTATTTACCGAAACCGTACCGAAATAGTATGGTTTTAACCGAACTGAACCCAATTTTTGTTGCATGTCGTATTAACCAATGTATGAAAACCATATTTAACAATAAACCGTACTAATCGAACCGTATTAACCAAATTAATCGAACACCCAGGGCTATTCACATGGTAGCATGACGTGAGGATAAATACGACCGAATGGTAGGATGTATTTTACATACGCCTCTTCCACATATCGTGGTAAATTCATCAAATACATATATTTTAGCAAAAGAATATATGTTATAAAAGCTACGTCTTGTATTTAAAAAGTATTCATCAAATAATACAAAATATTGACCCTGTATCTAGAAAATGTTAGTTGTTTATCGTGTATATAAAACATGTTCATCATGTATTTAAAAATATTCATTATTCATTTCGAAACATCCATCCCGCATTTTAAATTATTCATAAATGTATTTTTTTCAATTCAACATGTATTTTTAATCAATATTCATCGTATTTTTGTAAAGTTCCTCAAATATATTAAATAATCAGATAAGAAAAGAAAATGCGAAAAAATAAAAAATAGAAAATAATAACATATGAAAGTACAAAAAGGAAAAAGGAAAAGAAAAACCAGAGAAAACGCCAGACGCAAAAACTGGAGGGAAGAAGCAGACGCTGGAACTGCATCATTTTTGTTTTGAGATTCAGGAACGGCCTTAACTGAAGCTGCGATAAACCCATTCATTTTCCACCGCGTTCTTATTGGGCCAGCCCATATAAGTGAAAACTGTAAGAGAGGGCTAACTAATCAATGGCGAAGGAAATGCGACCTCCTATATGCCGCATTTTGCGGCCGATAGGTCGCGCGACGTACAGGGGCCGTGCAACTGGGCCGGCCTATTCGCTGTCCGTCAAGGAATGAAAAATTCGTGAAAAAAGAGCGTGCTAGCGAGGATCGAACAAACGACCTTCCATAGTTCCACGCACTGCGCCACGCTAACTACGGTGAAAGAATAGCTGCGGGAAATTAAATAAACTGCCACAGCAGCGAAAAATAAAAACCAATTACCAATTTCATAAATTAAAACCAATTAAGCCAATTAAAAATTTTAAAAACTGCATTATTTTTCGAAATTTGTGAACATTTTTTTGAATTAGTTAAAAAATTAAACATGCGGACAATTTTTTAAATTTGTGAACAAATTTTGAAATATTGACATTTTCTGAATATCTGAACAGATTTTATGAAAACGAACAAATTTTGAATTTCCTACAGATTTTTCGAAAACATGAACATTTTTCAAAAACGTGAACAAAACTTTAAAGCATGAATGATTTTTGAATCTTGAGAACAAATTTGGAAGTGTGAACTTTTATTGAAGCACGGACATTTTTTGAATCTTGAGAACAAATTTTGAATCGGAGAACAATTTTGAAAAATCCTGAACAAATTTGGAAGCGCGAACAATTTTTAAAGCATGAATATTTTTTGAATGTAAAAAACAAATTTTAAAATGGAGAACAATTTTGAAAAATCCCGAGCAAATTTGAAAGCGCGAACATTTTTTTAATATGTGATTAAAAAATTGAAACTGCTACATTTTCTGAATTTCAAAAGTTTAAAACTTTCCTGTGTAACAAGAACAATTTTTTAATTTTGAAAACATTTTTTGGAAAATCGGACATAATTTAAATTTTTCTGATATTTTTTGAAAAAATGAAAAGATATAAAATCGAAAATCCTAAACATTTTGTAAAACTGCGAAAATGTTCTCAAAAAGAAAAATAAACTTGAAAAAGAAAAGGAAACAAAAAACGAAAAACTAAAAAATGAAAAAAAAAACAGAAAATGAAAAAAATAAATAAAAAGGAAACTGAAAAAGTGAAAAAGTAGAAAACCGCTAAAAACGGTTCATTGAATCTTCTAGAAGGTTCACAAAACCGGAGTGGGGCGGTTGGTAAGTTATGTACGTAAGTGGGCCGGCCCAAAGCATCGCTCGGTCGCTCGCCCCCTGTGCGAAGCGCCGGCAGTTTGCCGCAATGAGCGGTCAATAGGATTGTCCGAAGGAAATAGCCTTTGAGCCAAACAATGTAAGGGCTACGTAGTACCGGTGCTTGATTCCTACAGCTTGGCACCATTGGGCCAGCCAAAGAAAATAGTTGTGAATGATTTTTTCTGTGGTTTTTAATCGGTTTACATGACGTTTCTATGGTTTCCAATGATTTTTCGTTTTCAATTTTTCTTCTCCTTTGACCGATTTTCATCATTTTTATATTTCTCTTTATCTTTTCTTTTCTTCAACACATGTATAATTTTCCTAAACATTGGACATTTTCCGTCTGCGGTAGAAACATTATTCTAGACATTCAACATTTTTCAAATACATGTCTTTGATTGCTACTATTTTTCGTACGCATTATATATTTTCCATATTCATAAATGTTTTCATATATTTTTTAAAATTTCTTTAATAAATGATTAATATATATTTTCAAAGACATGCTTTGAGATTTTAATCGTATAGTAGTTCAAAAGTTTTGCGGAAAAACAGTTTTTAGATGACACAAAACATTTTTCTAAACTAAGTGAACATTTTTTACACTGTACCACAATTTCATATAAACCAGAATCCTTATCTCTACCTATCTTTCTCCTCAAGATGTAATCTCTCCAACTGTATGCGCTATCAAGGAGGTGCGCCCCTGCTCTATAAACACGTACGGCGTCCCCTCACGACGAGGTAAGACGCTTTCCGCCTATCGCACAGCACGTTCAGGTGACAGCATGAAAAACTGAAGCTGAAACCGAGACACCAAACCTTTTGGGATGTGATCAAAAATGATTTTATGGCGTTAGTCAGGGACTTTGAAGATGGGAAACTAGACATGCGGAGATTAAACTTTGCTTTGATTGTTCTTATTCCTAAAGAGGTTGATGGCAGGAAAATGAAGAAATTTAGGCCAATTAGTCTTAGCAATTGCGGTGTGAAGATTTTCTCCAAAGCTATGACTAACAGGGTCTCTCCTGTGGGTCATAGATTAATTTCCTCCAACCAAACAACATTTATTAAGGGGGGATATATTTTGGAGAGCGTGGTTATGGCTCATGAAGTGATCCATGAGGTTAAGAAATCTGGATCTCAAGGTTTAGTCCTTAAACTGGATTACGAAAAGGCTTACGATCGAGTCAACTGGGATTTTTTATTTGAAATGCTGCAATCTAGGGGTTTCTGCCCCAAGTGGATTTCATGGATAAAAAGTACTTTAATTGATAGTACGTTTGCGGTACGGATTAATGACACTAATAGGAACTATTTCGTTGGAGGGAAAGGGCTTAAACAGGGGGACCCACACTCCCCATTACTGTTTAACTTGGTAGCCAACGTTTTCACTAAAATGCTTAAAAAAACTGCTTCACAAGATTTGATTGCTGGGCTTCTGTCCAATATAATTCCAGGGGGTGGTGAGTCTGCAATATGCAGACGACACTATCCTCTTCTTGGAAAACTCTGTCCATAAAGCCAGAAATTTTAAATGGTATTTGTCCTGCTTTGAAGCTTTATCAGGAATGAAAATTAATTTTCATAAAAGTGAGCTGATGACTATTAATATGGAAGATTCAGCTGCTAATGAATTTGCCCAGATTTTCTGTTGTAAGAAAGGATCTTTTCCAATTAAGTATTTAGGAGTTCCTCTGTACTATGATAATTTGAGAAGAGAAGATATCCAACCCATTATTGACAGGATTATTAAAGGCATCTCTGGGTGGCTTGGGAGATATCTTACATATAGAGGGAAGATTGTCTTATTGTGTGCATGTTTGATTAGCATTCCTGCTTATCTTATGTCTGTTACCAAGTTTCCTAAGTGGGCTATCCATGCCATCAACTCTCAGATGGCACATTTCTTTTGGGGGGATGAGGGAGACTATCACAAGTATCATTTAGCTAATTGGGGACTTGTTACTAGGAAAAAAGAGTTTGGGGGATTGGGGATACCCAATATCAAAGAATTTAACATGGCCCTACTTGCTTCCTGGGGTAAGAGGTTCTTTGATGACACATATTCAGATTGGAAAAAATATTTGTTGCATAAATATAGGGTGAACTCTCCTAATCTTCTCTGGGCAAAAGGTGATGGGGGCTCTACCTTCTGGAAGAGCATCACCTGGGCCTTGTCTGCTACCAAAAACTTTTACAAATGGAGACTGGGCAATGGTGAATTAATTAACTTTTGACATGATATCTGGGTAGGGGAATGTTCCTTGAAGACACAATTCTAGAACCTTTTCTGCATATGTAATCAAACTGAATGCACTGTTGCTCAGGTATGGGATGGTGTGAACCTTAAACTAACATTCAGGAGATGTGTTGATCAAGAGGGTTTAGCCCGCTGGAACCTATTGCTGGGTACTGTAAGACATTTTACTTTGTCAACTGAATCTGATATGCCAATCTGGACATTTGAACCAAATGGCATTTATTCAGTTAAATCCTTTTACCATCATATTAACTTTGGGGGGGTAGCTTCTGCTATCAGAGATGATTTATGGAAGGTCCTCTGTCCTCAAAAGATTCATGTGTTCCTATGGTTGTTTGTGCACAACAAAATTCTGACTAGAGACAATCTTGCCAAACGAAGAAATGTGGAAGATCCTTCCTGTCTCTTTTGTACCGAACCTGAATATGTGCAACACTTGCTTTTTGATTGTGTGGTTGCTCGCCATGTTTGGAATTTTGTATCTGAATTTTTTGAGATAGAAAGAATAGTCAATTTTGAAAATATCTTTGCCTTCTGGCACATGCATAAGAAAAAACCTATTCTGAATATGGTAATTGCTGCTTCCTTGTGGAGTCTATGGAGACTGAGAAACAATTTTTGTTTTCAGGGACAAAAGTGGAAAAATATGAACTGCATTCTTGCAAAACTAAGCTGTTATTTGCACCAATGGAAAGTTCTCTGCGACGATGCCCAAGCTACTCTACTCCAAAGATGTATCTTGTTGCTGGACAAGCGGCGTGGGGAGCTGATGGGAATTGCCTGGAGCTGAAAGAGGGGAGGGACGCGTGATAAAACAGGAGGAAGGAGAGAGAGGAAGGAGCTGATGGCTGGCTTCGATTTCACTCTTTCTGTTGTTTTTCATGGGTCCTGTAATAAAAAGAGTAGTTGCTGAATAGAGTTTCTTATGGTACTGCTTCCGTGAGCTGTGAGAGAACTTCTGCTCTCAGTCGAGTTGGGTGGCGTAGTTCCCCCATTGGTAGTAACTTTTAGTTTCGGTCCAAAACTGAATGTTGTTTGTTCTGCTTCGATATATAATATTGGGGCAGGGGGGGGCAACCCCTTTCTTTCAAAAAAAAGGGTGGTCTCGAGTCTCTCCCTGGACTGGAAGTTGTTGCTACTACTTGCCACATACACTGTGTATGATTGCCTCTGTTTCTTACTTTGATTATTCAGGGCTAATCTCTATCACTTCTAATAAGGTCAGGTTTCCCCTGTCCGAACTTGTAGTTTTGGATACCTACGCTGTTGTTAATTCGCTTATACTCTGTGCAATAGCTTTATGCATTAAGCACTGGATTTGCATTCAGGATCAATTTTTTGCTGAATACTTACTTGATTTCTGTTTCCCTTGTTCCAAAAAATACTGTTTTGTTAAATTACTGTGCTGTGAACATAGCAGATCCACCATGGAACCCAATCGTATATCTGCTATGTGTTACTATTCGTCAATTTTGTTCTGAAACAGCAGGGGACAAAAGCACTGTAGTGCTCTTCACGGTTTGAGGTGAAGTATCATGCAGAGAATTTTGATGTACAGGAAAAGCATGGGATAGTACATGGGATCCGTGTCCAATTCATGAAAGGAAGAGTCCTGAAGGCTACAAGATTGAAAACGGAAGCTGGAAACACGGAGCGTGGCCTTAGTTGATACCTATGACATGTCAAACTCAATTTCCCTGTACATCAACTTGGTATGAAATCTATATCTCCTCTTCCGGTGAACTACTGATTGATCATTACAAAGACAGGCAAAAGTGGGAGAGCACCCTGCATGCCTTCATGCGCCAGCTAATAGTCTCATAAATTTCTTAAGCTATTTGATAGTGGGAGCCGCTACGCGTCCGCTGGCGGATGTATTAGAAACATCCGCCGCATGGAGCTCCATTGGATCAACACTCTGACAGCCGTTGGATCTAACCACCATGCGCATGACCACCTCCTTACTTCCTGCAACAACTGCTCAGTTTCGAAAACATATTTTCATGTCCGCTGTCCTGGCACAGTTGCGCCCAGCGTGACGCCAGCCCCCACCACCGCAAAATGGCTGCCGCTCGCGTGCCGGGGGAACTAGTCCTTGCCGTGCTCGCCGGAGTTGCTGCTCCTCCTCTGTCTCAGCCCCGCGAGCAGCTGCTAGCTCCAATCGAGCACGACGGCGACTACCTCTCATGCCCGACGCTTCTTGGGCATTTTCTGCAACCGGAGCTATGTTTCTGAAACATGCCTCATGTTGCAATGCCTAACCACTCACCCTTTAACGTCAGGCGCTCCTACGGCGCTGCAACTCGGGCTACGTTTCTGAAATAAGACCCTTCTTGCAGAAAAAAACCTTAACAACCGAAATATTTTCTTTCTTTTTGAAACAAAAAATATGTTGCAGAAATCTTTTGAAACAAGACCTCAGTTGCAGAAAAAAAAACTTCACCACATCCAGGACCGTGCCAAGCTCGAGCGCTCCGCTGCAGCCAACGATCCTGCAGCGGCCGGCGGCGGTCGTAGTGGACGCAGCCGGCTGCCCGATGAGGTGCAGCAACTCACGTAGTGCAGGCGACCTCTCCATGCACATAAGTAGCTGGCCACCCATGACAAGAGATGATGGAGAGAAATGAGAGAGAAAAGGGGATCTGGATGTGATAAGGAAGGAGCAACTCGACTAAGAGAAGGAAGAAATAGTAGAGCGGTGCATGGCCCATAGGGGACACGCATCATGCACTAGTGGTGGCGGACGACCCACGCTAAACCAGCCGGCACGATAATCATTTCCTTTTCTTTTGCAACAGAGTTCATGTTGCATGTATTTTTGCAACAGACGTCTTGTTGCATAATTTTGTTTTACGTCTTCATTTTGTTGCAATATTGGTCTTGTTGTGGAAGGTATTTTTGCAATACAGATGCTGTTGCAAAAAAAAAAAACAGTAAAGATGTAGTGGCCGCGCACCCACGCACGGGACACCCGTTACACGTTGAAGGCGACAGATGCCCGGTGTTGGATCAGCCGGCTGTTCCTAAGCTTTTCCCTTTGATATTCTGCAAATTTAGTGACCATGTAGTAATAAGCACAGCATATGTGGCTGAACAGTTAACTGGGGAAAGTTAAAAAAGAAAAGAGCCCAGAGGTATGCTTGGGTGTCTCCTCTGCTTTACTACTCTGTTTCAGCTCCTCTGCTCTTAGTCTCCTGTGTATGTCCACACTCCACACGGACAGGGCAAGCAAGGTGTTGTACGCACCATGCAACATAAATGCACTTAATTCCCGTAATATTTTCTAGATTAAATAATTCAAAAACACTGAAGGAGACCCGTTTGCACTAGGAACTCTGAATTTCTGCCTAGTTTTTGTACCGAACGTATGTAATGGTCATTCTGTTTTGAGTAATGAATATGAATGAGGCACTACTGTTCTGTTAGTAATGACAAATAGATCAATTATAAACTTTTTCAATCCTTCAAAAACAAAAGAAAAACTATAGGGTTTATCAAGACGAGAGTTTCCCTTCACTAGTGACTCATGGCACAACGCAACTATGCGATTATTTTCCTCCTTATAAAACGAAGATACACAATTCGTACACGCTAATCAACGAGCAAAGCATTAACAGAAGTAAGAAAAAAAACTGAAGACAAGAGAGCAACCATTGCCAAGTTAATGGAAAGGGGAAGAAGAAATTAAAAATGAGCAGCATGCTAGGAATTCATGAACCTTTTCTTTTTCTATTTTATTTTCTAAATGTGTGAACATTTTCTTATTCAAAAACATTTATCAAATTCATGAAGTTTTTCTGAAATTCATGATAACTTTTTGTGATTTTTTCCCATGAAAATCGTGAACTTTTATTCAAATCTGAAACAATCATGAACTTCTTTTTCACAAACACAACCCTTTTTTGAAATCCACGATTTTTTTCAAATGCAGGAACTTCTTTTCAATCCCGCGAACTTTTATTGAACCCATGATCTTTTTCGAGTACGTGAACTTTTTCCGAATCCACCTACTTTTTTTGACCTTCTGAACTTTTTGGACGCCGTGAACCTTTTTTGAAACCAAAATTTTCTTTAGAATTAATGAACTATTTTTGAATTCCTTATTTACTTTTAAAAACATAGTTTCTCACAAAGTCAACAGTCAATCGTCACCAGCGAACCGGGAAAACTGGAGCGCTCAGATCGAGCACTTGCCTCCTGATTGGGCCGGCCCACACGGAGGTGCATGTGTGGTTACAGATCGAGCACTTGCCTCCTTGATTGGGCCGGTCCATCCGGTTTTCAGCTACTTTTCTTCGGCTTCATTCAGTCTTTTGGCATTTATTTCGGTTTCCTAGTGGATGGTTTCAATACAATTTTCTTTCTTTATTTTTAGTTTCTTCAATTCCTTCCTTTTTTCCTTTCACCAACCACTCCTATTTTTACCCTTTCACGTTTATGTTTTCGTTCTTGAGAGTGGTGTTTTGGCTCATATGTTTCCGTTCTTTTACTTTCTTTGTGATTTAAGCATTTCCCATATTATATTAACATCTATCTACATGTGTAAGGATATTTTATAAAATCTATGACGTTTTTGTAATACTATATACAAGCTTTTCATAAATACATTTATTTATTTTAAACATATAATAATTTATAGATACGCAATGAGTATTCAATTGAACAGGCGAACTATTTGAAGGATGTTTCTTGTAAATAGCATGCAAGAGATTATGTTCGTATTGCTTTTATATCCGTCCTGTGTACTTACCAAATCGTTGCACATGTCCTCTTCACCCGGCTAGGGTAAGCCACCAGCCGGGTCAATACAAAGGTCAACCATCCTATCGCATGACCTCAGCCATCAGAACTGGAAGCTTCTATTTGGAACAACTGAGGTGACTATGGACCATCTGGGAAGACGACAGAGTGTTGATATCAGATTTTGGCATGGTCAAAAGCATAATTAAGAAGACCTCAAATGGAAAAGTGCTCAAAGTGAAAATGTTCCGTATCGTCAAAAGGAGAAACTTTGATATTCGGGCCATAGCCATCCGGTCTCATCTCTAAGGCCGAAGTTGTGTTTGAAGTACTGAGATTTTGTATCCAGAATACTATTCGGCTGATTACGCCCTCAAGATTGCCTCATATAAAAAACCTTCCTACGCATAGTGTCTTCGCCTCATCGAAACGGTCGATTTTGATATAAAAATCGTTCCAATCCGAGTTCATATGCAAAAGTTAGAGCCATCCGAATACAACCCTATCACGAGCCAAAAGTGGCGCGCCCCATCAGCCACTGTGTCTGATGGGTAGCGCGGATAGTATCCTATTTTACGCGAGCGATTCGACCCTCGAGATGACCTCTATCAAAAAAAGTTCAACAAGAAAGTTGTTCGTCTCGTCGAAACAGTCAAGATTGCTTTGGGGGTCGTTTCCTTCCGAGGTTGTTTACCACCTCAAAAAAGACCCGCAAGGTGCAGCCAGTTTTAGACCGAACAGTTTTGGAAAGTTCGGACAAAACCAATCCAAATTTGACTAGGGTTTTGGACGTGAATCCATACCTTTTCCTTGCATGGGAAGTCCAACCGCCTCTTATATACCTAAGGGGTGACGGCCGATTGAACAACACACAATCGATCAAATCACCCGCTGGCGTGTGGGGTTTCGGGTCCTCAAAAGCACCCGTCGGATTGCCTGCGTATCGCGCTTCCGGACGGTTCTCCTTTGACGTGAGCTGCGGCGCATCACCCCTCGACGTTGGAGGTACACGGTGACGTGTGCATGTGCGTGTGCGAACACACTTTTTGGCGACTCCGCTGGGGACAAAGCTTTGAATGGTCTCCGGCCTGTTCTTGCTACGAAGAGATCGTTATCTAGGATTTGCAATCTACAAAGGTAATATGAATACCCAATCCCCTATTGTAGATGCAAATAATTCATATGGTGTTACTAGATCGTTCAATGAGTATACTCTATAGGCTAGTCCTAGTTTTTTCAATAATGCATCTAATTATGTGCATAGGCCGATTCAAAATAATTTACATGCTTCAACTTCTTATGATACTAGTAACATACAACATATGTATCCTAACTCTCACGCATCGGCAACCCCACAAAATTCATATGCCGATGAACAGCATAATGGGTTTAGTTAATCAATTTGAAACACCTCATGTTAAAATTTCCAATAGCATACAAGAAAGTGTTTCACCCTTTTATTCATCGGCAACTAATTTGCAATATGTGAATCCATCCTTGCCGATGGATGGGAGAATTGGCCATACTGCTACTAGCTATTCGGCCAGTTACTCTCAACCATCATATGCTACACCTCATGACAATAATTTTCAGCACCATACACAACTGTAGATGTTCATAATTCGGCTTCACACCTTTCTAGTCATAGCCGAATAAATGTAAAATTTATAGGAGCGGTTGTGCCAAATATTGTAGAAGATGAGGTAGTGGTGGCTACACTGAAGAGTGTAGCCCAGAATAAGAGGATTAGTGCTCTTTGCCTTGAACAACATGAAAAAGGGCTATTTCCTGATTGTGTGGCAATAAAAGTTAGAGTTTTGCAAGAAGATGAATCTTTGCCAATTGATAGAATTGGCGAGCAAAAATATGATTTTACAACAATGCATATGCCTTCAACTAGTACTACATGATATTATATAACCCCTACACAATTATAAAATTTCGGCAACACTCATGTGTCATTGCGAAAGAATCTAAAGGCATTGGGGGGCAATCATATCCAGACTGGGCTGAAATTGAGAAAAAACTTAAAGCCAATTTTGCCGCTCGCCGCCAGAAACAAACATAGAAAGAATTGGCTCAAATAAAAGAAGCATTGCCAATTGGTAGAATCAATCAAAAGAAGGATGAGTCAGAACATGAAAGTGCTTCGGTTGAAAAAGCCGAATCAAGTAGTTTATATTCTATCAAATCGAACGAGGCAAGCATCACTGAGAAAGAGTATGGCAAGCATAGGAAAACAACGGTGCTTGATTTTTCTGAAGTTAATGGAACCTACTTCTTGCCCTATGAGTTCTGTGCCATAGAAATTGACAAGCTTCAAGGACAACAAAGTTCGGCCGACGAAGATCTTCAGTGTAATGATGCACAGAATCAAGAAAAGATGATGAAGAGGCGTTGGGGAGCCATTGAAAGGCGGAGCAAGATATTGTTCAAGTCACACCACCATCATGCTCTCCCAATATATTTAAAGAGGTATGTTTAGCAAGTAATTTAACTATTTTTAGATTTGGTCAAAACTTTACTGTTGATACATCTATTAGAAAAATCCTCTTAAGTAATTTTGGAAGACCAATGAAGAAGGGTAATTTACTTGTTAGCAATAAAATCATTATAGAACATATCGGTCAACCCATTGCGCCACTTATAAAGACCGATAATGACTTATTGTTGCAGCCAAAGTTTTCCCTGTTGCTTTATTTAAAGTTCGTATCTACATGGGTAGCTTTGCTTGTTTCATACTTGGCTTACTCTTGGTCTCAATTGAGGCATGCATGTTCTAACTATTTTTGTTTCAGAATCTTAAAGCCGAGGTTAGATTCTTTTTAGAAAACCGATGCTAGTATAATATCTTATCCAATGACATCGATAAGAGAATGTAAAATAAAATTCATTGCCGAATGGGGTGATACAAAATCTGAACCATTCGTTTGCTAAACGCCAAAGCCGTTCTCACAAAAAGATCGGCTAGAAAATAAAAATTTACCTTCAATTCAGACATGTGTGATCAAATCTTTGATTTGTTGTTGAGAAATAATTATATTAGAATTCTTGATCACCATGTTGAGCCATCTATCAAGAACGAATGTATTATAAGTTGCATGATTTGTTCAAGCATAATTTTGAGGATTGCAACATGTTTCAGCGAATAGTTAAATTGGCCATTGAAAAAGGACGATTGAAGTTTGTTGGAAGACCAAGAGATGACCAGTCTATTCCGATTGGTCCCGATGGAAAAATGTTTTTGCATCAGCTGCTTCAAGACGATCCATTTAAAGAGAAGGTAAAAACTGCAGGTAATGGGATCAAGCTTTCAAGTAAAGAAGTTGTTGAAGAGCATAATGAACATAATCTTGAGGGCGAGAATTCCATCGAAACTACAATGAAGATGCCTAGGACTGGGGGGCAGCAAGCAAATCCAATGATCGACGAAAGCAAACCAAAAGAAAACAAAGGCCGAAATAAGCGCAAGTGTAAGAGATCAAAAATCACCTTCGCTGAACTATTGGATAAATATCAAAAGAAGAGTGAATAGAAGAATACTTATCGGCCAAATCATGCAAAGAAACCAAAATCACCCCCAAGGCGCAAATATGAGGATTGGTATTGGCAAAGTGAGAATTTTAATGCAACATATTCATATCCTTATTTTGGGCCACCAATGCCAATGCCGTAGATGCCTCCCTATGCTCATATAGATCCATATCCATCATGGGACAGGTATGATACAAGGGCACATTATCCATCTTATTTTAGACCATCTCACCAATATTATGCAGCTCCAAGAAGATCCACATTTGAACAATCACATGTTAAAGACCGTTTCAATCATAAGGAAACGGTCCAGAGCTCAAGGAAGAAGAAAGAGGTGGTCAAGCAAGTTTACCATGTTAACACAGATGGTCGTAAGAGTGCAACTTCAGATTTGATCTCAAATGAAAAAGAACCAAATAAAGTGTTGACATTGGCTACTAAAAGCAATGAGACAAAGCAACCAATTATTGAGAGTCAAAGTGCCAAATTTGAAGAGAAGAAGTTGAGAGTGCACAAGGCCAAAAAGAAATTGTCATTGGTCAAGACAGAATCACAGCCCAGATGCCCACTCGGCTTGTCGTATTGGCAAAAAAAGAAATTACAAAATCTTAGCGCACAAGAGCTGAGACAGAAGAACATGACATGGGTTCCCAAGAGGATCAATCAATACAAAAAAATGATGTACATGCTTCTATTGCAACAAATACAATAAAAGTGAAGAAAGAGAAGAATGGAAGCAACAAACAATTAAGCCAAATGTGTGCATCACAACATCAAAATTTTCGGTTAGCACATCATTCATTTTCTTCAACAATGCCATTGATGCCTTTGCCATGAAATTCATCCATAGGTATGACAATTACCCTTCATGGATTTATTTTGATCCATGGATGCAACATAATTTTCTATATGATGACAAGGTATTACCAAATTACTATACATTTGGTTAGTTACATTTTTATTGCTAACACAAAGGGGCCGAAATATTTTATTGCTATTTCATTTGTTTATTTTGTCTATACATACTTTGGTGGGTGAATACTACATGGACCTCATTGTAATGGCCGATATTTATCTGTCGCCCTAAGAATCTATCTAAGAATGGCCGGTGTGGTGTTCTAACATCGTCCTTAGTTTGAGTAGAGATTGAGATAAGTGCTTGCATAGAAATTTGTCAAATTGATGCCGTTGAAGATATTATGCACATACCAATTCACTGAAATTGCAAAGTGAACTTATGTTTTGATTGGGTGTGCTTTGGCTTATTAGTTTTCAGAATTTACGTAAGGCCAAATCATGGTTGATTTTATTACTGAGCATCATATTGACATCATGCATAATATTGTTTTTAGCTTTATCTCTCTAGTACCATGGAGATTATACATTGATGGTTAAATTTGTAGCAATGACCAAGGTGTTGGTGTTGCTTATATATCTCCTCATGGTGCTATTTTGTGAGGCCTCATGCCGTTTAAAATATTTATGCACAAATGATCAAAGCTGAATATGCATCGTTATTCGGATTGGAGCTTTTCCTTGCTATAGGTGCTATTCATATTGAAGCTTTCGGTGATTCATTATTAGTAGTGCAACAAATATCCAATGGTTATTAATATTTTGACGAATCACTTTTAGTTTATCTTGAGGTATGTCTAGATGTAAAATTTACCATGGGTTGTTTTAAGATTCTTCATATATCTAGACCTGATAATTGGAGAGAGTTGGCATAGTAAGCATTCGGCTACCATGTTGGTCATGGTGTATTGCACATCTATCAATAGCGGATGCTTATTCTTGCCAACATAGGTAAGGCCGAATTGGAGCTCACCACCTTGGCCATTAATGAAACTTTTATGCAAACGAAGTAAGGATTGGAGGAAGTTCATTCTTGATTATCTGCAAAATCTTAGCAAAAGGGAGAACAATATGGTTCGGAAGATGGTTTTGATCTATGGAACCTTATGACCGGATTGTTAGAGAAGCTGAGAAGTTTCCACCCAAGTTTGCATCAAGAGGTTCAAACAAGCAATGGCCGATATATACTTATCGTCCTAAGAACATGCAAAATGGCCGATGGAGTGTTGACATCGTCCTTAGAACAAGCTATGCGCAAGTTATTTTTCGGCACACAAGCTTTGCCAAAAACAGGGGGGCATGTATTGACATCAGATTTTGGCATGGTCAAAAGCATAATTAAGAAGGCCTCAAATGGAAAAGTGCTCAAAGTGAGAAAGTTCCATATCGTCAAAAGGAGAAACTTTAAAATTTGGGCCATAGCCATCCGGTCTCATCTCTAAGGCCGAAGTTGTATTCGAAGTACTGAGATTTTGTATCCGAAACACTATTCGGCTGATTACGCCCTCAGGATGGCCTCATATGAAAAACCTTTCTACACGAATTGTCTTCGTCTTGTCGAAGTGGTCGATTTTGACATAAAACTAGTCCTAATCCGTGTTCGTATGCAAAAGTTAGAGCCATCCGAATACAGCCCTGTCACGAGCCAAAAGTGGCGCGCCTCATCAGCCACTGTGTCTGCTGGGTAGCGCGAATAGTAGCCTGTTTTGCGCGAGCGATTTGACCTCGAGATGACCTTTGATCAAAAAACGTTCAACATGAAAGTTGTTCGTCTCGTCGAAACTGTCAAGATTGCTTTTGGGATCGTTTCCATCCGAGGTCGTTTACCACCTCAAAAAAGACCCGCAATGTGCATCCAGTTTTAGACCGAACAGTTTTGGAAAGTTCAGACAAAACCAATCTGAATTTGACTAGGTTTTTGGACGTGAATCCAAACCTTTTTCTTGTATGGGTAGTCCAGCCACCTCATATATATCTAAGGGGGACGGCCGATTGAACAACACATACTCGATCAAATCAATCTATCCATTTTTATCTTTTGTCTTTTCTCCTTAACCCTTGTTCTTCTTCTTCTCGTTCTTTGTTTGCAGGGCGGCGAACCTCGAGGCCCTAGGTGCGATCAGGTCGATCTAGGGCATCCCATAGCCGGCGTGCGCCCAGACGGGGTCCCTCCCGAACGTGTGGGGTTTCATGTCCTCAAAAGCACCCGCCAGATTGCCTGCGTACTGTGCTTCCGGACGGGTCTCCTGATGTGAGCTGCGGTGCATCACCCTCGACGTTAGAGGTACACGGTGACGTGTTCATCTGCGAACATAGAGTGAAATACCAAGCAGTCATTCGAAAGCACGGCATCGGGCCAAGGGAATTCGATGGCAAGAGGCGGTGGCACTACCCGGCAACCAACTGCTCGATGCGATCACAGACCCAGAGCGAGATAAATATCACATTTGTTTTTAAATATGAAACGTTTTAGCAGTTTAAATTGAATTGCCAAAACTTCATATATATTTAGGACAAATGGTGTAGTAATTAAGGTCTGCGTCAAGTGGTTCTTAAATATGGCCATACTATAATATATACATCATTACGTACGTGTTCCAATTTGCTACTCCCTTCGTCTTATAATATAAGAGCGTATTTTACACTAATATATATTTATCACTGGTCTAATCACGATGCATGGTCCTTGATGATATTTTATGCAGTTGAAAGTATCGTGTATTATTGTCTCCCTTCAAACTGAACTCGGCTTTGGATCGTTGGTAATATTTGATTTCCAATTCTCACAAAAGACCTGCTATCTTCTCGTTGGATTAATTTTTTTAATTCAATCTCATGATGACATTTTATCTTCGGTTCACCTAACAATGGCAGGCCCAGCCTGGTCCGAGCAGCTCGGGTCAGATGAAGACTTGGGGCGAGGCTAGTGTGTAGGAGTACTTAATTCACGTTAGGTTGGCGCATTCACTAGCCGAATCACGATGGATGGTCCTTGATGATATTTTACGGGTGGTAGTGGTAGTTAGTTAGCATGTCCATTGAGCAAAGTGAGACACGGTGTTACGCTAATAAAGTAAGGACAACTTGTCTCAGGCTTTGATCCTATCTGTTACATCTTTGTTTGTTTTTATGGAGCCGGCCGAAAGAGCCAGGAAACTGTGGGTTGCCTGCTGAGTACGTAGTTGCAAGGCTCACCTAACCAACCAGTAACGATCCATGGACGGCATTGGCAAAAGGAGACAAATGGTGCTGCGAGTCTCAAACGAATTAAATAAGAACAATCTGATGTCACGAGTAGCATGTAGCATGGTAAACAATCAGTAACCATGAGCTTAACTACTGATATATACTCCCATCCGTTCCTAAATATAAGTCTTTTTAGACATTTCAAATGGAATACAACATATGGATATATGTAGACATATTTTAGAGTGTAAATTCACTCACTTTGCTCCGTATATAGTCATTTGGTGGAATCTCTAAAAAGACTTATATTTGGGAACGGAGGGAGTACAAGGCATTATTAGTTCCGTAGATTTTTGGAGCTTATGGTAAAAATCCATTTATTATCGACTGATCATCAGTTTGTCAAACTGGCGAATCTCTGGCTGGAAAAACTACATATTCAGGGGAGAGTATCTGGTTCTACCGAGCCTTAAATGCTACTGTGATACGGACATCTGGGCCGTCGGATTCTTAGATTGGACGGCATCTGAGAGTTGTTGGCCTGCTGGATCAATGTGCAATTTTGGACTCCTCGTAGGTGTTTTTGCAAATGTTGCAGAGTTATTGAGAGCCATCTGATCTGAGAATCCAACGACCTAGAAGCTTGTATCATGGTAGCACCTAAAAGATAGTAGCACTAGATATTTTCCCGTGACTGGGAAAAGACGAGTGGAGCACCAAACGATTGGTGTGGTGGCTATTTGTTGGGTGGCCTTAGAACTTGCTAATGGTTGCAACCAGCCTTTTATCTTTTATTCTCTGCCGTGGCCTCACTACGAGGCTGCAGTGTCAGATCGTGGGCCGCATCGACGAGGACCAGTACGGCTTTCTCGTCGGGCGCAACATCGCTGAAAGCTTCGCCTACGCTGCCGAGCTCATCCAATGCTGCCACCGTCGTTCTGCCCCAACCCTCGTCCTCAAGCTCGATTTCGTGAAAGCCTTCCACTCCATTGTCTGGGGGAGTCTTCGTCGGATCATGCTGGTTTGCGGCTTCACCGAGCTGTGGTGTGACTGGATGGACGCCATCATCGGGTCTTCCTGTTCGGCTATCCTTCTCAACGGCGTGCCGGGGTAGTGGTTTGAGGTCCGGTGTGGGCTGCGCCAAGGGGACCCGATTTCCCCTACCTGTTCCTCCTTGTCGCCGACGTCCTCCAGCGCATGATCCGGCATGATGGGGCCCTCATGCAACCTTTGGTGGACGGCGTGCCGTGGCGACCGGTTGACGAGGACATGTACCAAGGGCAGGGTTACATGCCTGACCTACATACCCTACCCTAGGACTCCTCACACCAAGTACAGAGTGCCAAGGCCAGACTGGCGAGTCAGCAATTTACAAACTGAGATTCACTCGGAATAGAAGACCCACTCAGTACTGAAGATCCACTCGGAAGGCCGCAGTTCAGCCAGACGTGTTACCTCACTTGGAGTACCTGACACTAACTTGACAGAGAAGGCCAAGAGGAGCAACGGCCAGGACGCACGTTACCCCTCTTAATGTGTAATTAGTTCGCCTGTTACCAGTAACGGCGCCCTTAACTCCCTGAGGGAGTCTTGGATTAGGGGGTGTCCGGATAGCCGGACTATACCTTCGGCCGGACTCCTGGACTATGAAGATACAAGATTGAAGACTTCGTCCCGTGTCCGGAAGGGACTTTCCTTGGCGTGGAAGGCAAGCTTGGTGGTACGGATATATAGATCTCCTACCATTGTAACCGACTCTGTGTAACCCTAGCCCTCTCCGGTGTCTATATAAACCGGAGGGTTTTAGTCCGTAGGAACAACAATCATACCATAGGGTAGCTTCTAGGGTTTAGCCTCCTTGATCTCGTGGTAGATCTACTCTTGTACTACCCATATCATCAATATTAATCAAGCAGGAGTAGGGTTTTACCTCCATCGAGAGGGCCCGAACCTGGGTAAAAACATCGTGTCCCTTGTCTCCTGTTACCATCCGCCTAGACGCACAGTTCGGGACCCCCTACCCGAGATCCGCCGGTTTTGACACCGACATTGGTGCTTTCATTGAGAGTTCCTCTGTGCCGTCGCCATCAGGAAGGATGCCTCATCCCGTCTTTAAAGACGGCACCGTTGCTAAGGGAGCTTTGGCTGTCGGCCAAACTCTCCGGCTAGGTGGTTTCCTTATGACCGCCTGTTCGGCTGCTGCGCCGACGATGACCTCTTGGGTCATCGAAAGCAATCTTCACGTCAGCTCGGAATTCGCCGAGCAGCTAGATCCAATGGATCTCTCTTCCCTAAACGAGCTCTTGGATCTCATCTCCGCCCTGGGAGTCACTACGGATTACGACCAGATGGGGCCTAAACCCGATCTGAGAGAGATTAACTCTCCCCAGGTCACCCATCACGTTGCTGTGGTAGAGGGACAGTGTGGCGACCCTTCATCTATCTTAAGGACTAGCTATGTCCGGATTCCCGATCCCTCCAAGCCGGATACCCGCGGAGGGGAGGACATCACTCAAGACCTGAACTTAAAGTCAGGCGACGGGCTAGATTCATTGGACATCATCCAAGAATCCAAACTTCTGAGTTCGGAAACTCCTTGGCCCTTGGGTCTCAGATTGGGTGAGGTTTCGGATTTGATTCCACCCACCCACCCGTACATAAGCGATCTATCCAAAATTAGGCAAGAGCCCGAAGAAACAGTACATCATTACTGGGCCAGATTCCTCCTGGTTATGAACATGATAAAGGACTGCCGCAAGGAAGACGCAATTTCATTCTTATGCAATAATTGCACGGACAAGGGAATCCTCAATGCCATAAGTCACCGTGATATTACATGCTTCGCTGACTTGGCGTCCATAGTATGAAAGTACTGTGCGATGGAAAGCGCCTGGAAAACCGAAATAAAAATTTGGGACAATCCGGCCTTGAATACAAACCCAGTCCGAAATAAAAGGGTGCATCATCGCCAGACACCCGGGTTCAATACCAAAAAGCAAAAGCCCTCTACAGGGCACGGAACCGTACTGGAAGGATGGCTTAATGGACCCTGTAAAATTCACAGTGCAGAGGGCGCCACACCAACTCACAGCCTTAGAGCATGTTGGATACTCCGGCAGGTGGCAAAAATTGGCGAAGATCTTCTAATTCCAGAAGCCACAGAAAGCCACCCCAGAGACACCAGTACGGTATTAACAGTCTTCGAGACTTTCGCATCAAATAATATGCGAAAAAGAACACTCCACAACCTTGCCGAAGTCTACCAAGTAGCAACAATAAAACCATGGAGTGACACGGCTATTACTTTTAATGCCAGTGATGAACCTACATTCCGAACAGACCGAGCACCAGCCGCATTGGTCCTCAGTCCAATAGTGGACGGCTTTCGTCTTACCAAGGTACTCATGGATGGCGACAGCGGATTGAACCTCATTTATGAGGAAACCCTTCAAAAAATGGAAATAGACTGGAACTGCATTGAGCGAAGCAGCACAACCTTTAGAGGAATAATCCCTAGTCAGGAAGCGCGCTGTACAGGAAAAATCACACTAGATGTGGTGTTCGGCACGCCGGATAATTACAGGTCCGAAGAGGTCACGTTCCAAGTGGCCCCATTCAGTAGTGGATATCACACTCTGCTAGGGCGGGAAGCGTTCACAATCTTCCAAGCAATACCCCATTACGGGTACATGAAGCTCAAGATGCCCGGGCCTAACGGAATCATCACTCTCGCTAGTGATCCGGACATAGCACTCTGCGCCGAAAACAAGATAGCCGCACTGGCCCTCGAGGCGCTATCCGAAGCCCTAGCGGCTGAGGAACTGACTGCACTGCGCTCCACAGTGAATAGGGACGATGTGATACTCAACAAAAGATCCAAGTCCACCTCCTTTAAACCGGCGGACGAAATAGTCAAATTCCAGGTCCATCCAACGGACCCCAATAAAACAGCTTCCATCGAGGCACAATTAAACCCTGGTGTAGACGCCGCACTACGAGAGTTCCTACGAGAGAACTGGGACATTTTCGCCTGGCACCCTTCAGACATGCCAGGAATCCCACGCAGGCTGGCCGAACATAGCTTAAATATCCTAAAAGGATTCAAGCCAGTCAAACAGGCTCTTCGGCGTTTTTCCGAACCTAAGAGACATGCCATGGGAGAGGAACTAGCCAAGCTATTGGAGGCCGGATTCATCAAAGATATAAAACACCCGGACTGGCTAGCAAACCTGGTGATGGTACCAAAGAAGGACAAATCCTGGCGCCTGTGCGTTGATTTTAAAGACCTTAACAAGGCTTGCCCAAAGGATCCCTTCCCCCTCCCCCGCATCGATCAAATTATCGACGCTACCGCAGGACACGATTCGTTGAGTTTCCTCGACGCATACTCCGGCTACCATCAAATAAAGATGGTAGAGTCAGACCAAGCCGCAATGACATTCATCACACCATACGGCCCATTCTGCTTGAACACAACGCCCTTCGGGCTCAAAAACGCCGGCGCAACATATCAGCGCATGATTCAGACATGTCTGGCAAACCAGATCGGCAAAATAGTGGAGGCATACGTAGATGATGTGGTCGTTAAAACAAGACATGTTGAATCTCTAGTAGACGACTTGAGGCTAACATTCGATAACCTCCGAACATACGACATCAAGCTCAACCCAGAAAAATGCGTTTTCGGCGTTCCAGCTGGAAAGCTCTTGGGATTCATTGTATCCGGTAGAGGAATTGAAGCAAATCCAGCCAAGATCCGAGCTCTGTCACAATTGGATATCCCGAAGGACCTCAAACAAATACAAAAATTAACCGGATGCGTGGCGGCTCTAAGACGCTTTATCTCCCGCTTGGGAGAAAAGGCCCTATCCCTTTACCGCCTCCTTCGGTGCACCGAACACTTCGAGTGGATGGATGCAGCCACGGCCGGACTCGACGAAATAAAAGCCATCTTGGCAACAAACCCAGTCCTGGCCGCGCCAAACATTGGAGAACCAATGCTATTATACATTGCAGCAACCCATCAGGTCGTAAGCGCAGTGCTCGTCGTTGAACGAGAAACGGACGGACACAAATTCCCCCTTCAAAAGCCGGTCTACTATGTGTCCACTGTCCTTACTCCGTGCAAGTCACGGTACCTGCATTATCAAAAGATTGCGTACGCGGTATTTATGGCATCCCAAAAGCTGCGACACTACTTTCAAGAGTGTTCAATAACAGTAGCCTCGGAAGTGCCACTTAACGATATTATAAACAACCGCGACGCGACGGGCCGGATTGAAAAATGGGCCATTGAGCTCCTCCCGTTTGACATAACTTACAAGCCACGGCGAGCTATCAAGTCGCAAGTTTTGACCGACTTTGTCGCAGAATGGATGGAGGCTGAACTCCCTAAAGAGTATGACACTTATTCAAACTGGGTCATGCACTTCGACGGCTCCAAAATGTTGGCCAGTCTAGGGGCTGGCGTCGTTTTGACGTCCCCCATAGGAGACACAGTTCAATACGTACTCCAGATAATGTACACAGACTCCAACAATGCAGCCGAATATGAGGCCCTTTTACATGGTCTCCGGATGGCAGTATCCATGGGCATTCAACTCCTAGAGGTGCGCGGGGACTCGAACCTCGCAATATCCCAAATAAATGGAGACTTTGATGCCAAGGATCCAAAAATGGCAGCTTATCGCAACGCCGTCCTATAAATGTCAGCTCGGTTCGAAGGGCTCGAATTTCACCATATAGCCCGGGAAAATAATCAGGCGGCAGATCTCCTGGCACGCATCAGCGCAAAACGCGATGTAGTCCCCCCCAACATCTTCTTGGAAAGGCCGTTCAAGCCATCCGTAGTATAGGAAGGGGAACCCGGCAATAACAGCCCGGACCCAACCGCACTGCCCGACACCGAACACTCTGACATAATTGGAGGCTCTGCCAATGAAATAACACCTTTAGCCCATGTAATAATGGCCGTCATTGCCCCGTGGACAGAACCATTCCTCGCCTACCTTACTAGGCAGGAACTCCCCGAGGACCAAAATGAGGCACGCTGCATAGCGCGGCGATCTAAAGCCTATAAAGTCCATGAAGAAAAGCACTACCGGAGTCCTTCAAAGGTGCATCTCCGAAGAGGAAGAGCGGAACCTCCTGGCTGAAATTCATGCCGGACTCGGCGGTCATCACGCTGCAGCTCGGTCCCTTGTAAGCAAGGCCTTCCATACAGGCTTTTATTGGCCGACGGCCCGGGCAGACGCCCAGGACTTAGTCCAACGATGCGTCGGTTGCCAGCTTTTTGCAAACCAAAGCCATATGCCACCCACCGCCCTCCAAACTATCCCCATAACTTGGCCCTTCGCGGTCTGGGGGCTTGACATGGTTGGACCCCTTAAAGGCGGAACCCACAAGAAAAAATACTTACTGGTCATGGTGGATAAGTTCACCAAATGGATAGAAGCCAAGCCTGTTAAGATGACCGAATCCAGACCGGTGATAGACTTTATATCCGGGGTTGTACACCGTTACGGCGTCCCCCACAGCATCATCACTGATAACGGCACGAACTTTGCGGCCGACGAGGTAAAACTATGGTGCAAAAACATGGGCATCAAGCTCGATTATGCTTCCGTCTATCACCCACAAACTAATGGCCAGGTCGAACGTGCAAATGGTCTTATCATGAGCGGCATCAAACCCAGATTAGTGCGGTCCCTTAAGGAATCTAATACGCACTGGGTAGAGGAGCTCGACTCCGTACTCTGGGGGCTGCGGACCACACTGAATCGCACCACCGGATACATACCATTCTTCATGGTGTACGGCGCAGAGGCAGTTTTGCCCTGCGACATAATTCATGACTCACCTCGAGTGCGCATGTACGAAGAAAGAGAAGCCGAGATCGATCGACAGGACAGTTTGGACGCCTTGGAGGAAGAGCGTGACATGGCAAAAGCCCGTTCCGCATTCTATCAACAGCAGGCTCGAAGATACCAAAGCAGAGAAGTACGAGCCAAAAATTACAACATTGGCGAATTAGTTCTACACCTGCCGGACAAGAAAAAGGACAAACTCAAGCCCAAGTGGGAAGGTCCCTTCATAATTGACCAAGTCCTGACTGGTGGAGCGTACCGCCTGCGAGATGCATCGGATAACCGACTCGAGCCGAGCCCGTGGAACGCAACCCGTCTCCGAAGATTCTATGCCTAGCGCGAGACTCTGTGTTCGTATCATTCCTCTATCCATTTTTATATACTTTCTGTCTTACATTTCTCTCCTTCTCCCCTCTCTCTCTTATAGCCTTTAAAGGCTCATAAAGTGACACGCTATCCGCGCTCATTAAACCTGGGGGCTTCTTTAAACAGAAGCTTATTTATACGGGCTTCATGCCCAACACATGTGTCACACTTCCGCATGTACCTTTTATTCACCATTATATGCATCGATATGACTTAAGTTTTGGCCAAGCTGGGTTGCCTGGCTCCTATGCTTACCCCTACGTTCCCGGTTGTGCGGCTAGGTGGTAAAGGGAGCACCTCTGCGATTGTTACTGCTGGGCCAGCCGGATGTGTACCTCAGACTGGGTGAAGCCGAAAGCTAGCGTTCTTAAGGGAATATTCGGTCGGTGAACTAAAGATGATCTTTTTTTCACTTATTTATCTATACGCCCCAGATGTTTTTCCTGCGTCTCTTTTCGCAGAATGGACATGCACTTTAGGGCATGCCTCCCAGGGAAAGGAACCCCTAACATAACTATTCTCCCTGGAAGATGTTTCTTACTAACCATGTAATATGACATAACTAGTTGGGCACTTGTTTTTTCAAGCACTAATGACCCCTACGCCTGATCTCCATGCATACCCCGGTTCTTATATAACCGCGAGGGTATTCGGACACACTCAGGACCGTCGGGTCCCAAGGTTGAAGCGAAAAGGTCGGCCATGACAAACGATCTACAATCCGGCTAGAAGGCATTACACATGTGAATTAAAATTACATAGTCAATCTGACTGATTGTATTCCTCTTCAATACCATCTAACAGGTTGTCTAGCTTACAGTCCTGTTGGGAATACTTTGCGGCCAATTCTACTTGGCCGTATACTAAGCTCATAGGGATCTCCTTCCCATCGGGCCCCATGGGTCCGACCTCGGCCATGTGGTTTGGGTCAGCCTTCGTGTACCGCGTCTTCACCATGGCCCAGGCCTCCCTGGCGCCTTGACGGCAGGCCGACATCTTCCACAATCGGAAGCGCCGCCGTGCTCCCTTCAGCTTCTCTACAAGCTCTCCAAGGCCTTCGGGCATGGAGACGGATGGCCACAAGGCCTGGGCGACGCCTTGCATCACCTGCCGAACTCGCTCGTGCAGTTTTGAGAGCTCTGGAAGAAGGTCACCCGTAGAACCGGGCATTTTCTCTGCAGGACGACCTGTTAGCATACCTATAGACATTACTCTGTTAGTCGACTTCCTCGCCGAACTCTTTTTTCAAAGTTTGTTTAAGCACTTACTAAATATGCCGCGTCGAAGCCGCTGATTCTCCTTAACGGAGTCCAACAGCTGGGCACGAACATCCTTCAGTTCAACGCCCAGCTTGGTGTTGGCATCTTGGAGATCGTTCTTCTCCCGCCTCACCTTTGTCAGCACACTCTCACCAGCCTTCAGCTGGCGTAGGAGTTGTTGCTTTTCCGGATTTAATCCAGCGCCATCTGCAATTTCATTTGTCAGATTTGCACCCACGCCGCACTTCGCAAAATACTTATCTTTCGAAGCATATATTACCAGAGGGGGTCTCCTTGGGCTCCCCTGCCGCGGCTAGTGTGGCCTCAAGTTGGTCTTTGCACTCTTCCAGCTCCTGGGATAGTAGGGTATTCTTTTCTGTAAGAACCTGCATAACAAATGATCCTTAAATCAGCTATTCTAACCGTTTCAAGTCTCAGGGCTGCTGGTATATATATAATCACCAAAATTTTCTTACCCGTATGTCTTTTACATATTGCTCTGTGGCTCTGGCTAGACCATTTTGAGCGGCACGGAGGTACGCATCTCCCGAATTGAAGGCATCCAATGCCTCTTGGGAGAAACAAGCGTCGCGAAGAACTGTCCGATGACGCCTGTGGTTCATGGCACTCTCCACCTTGGAATTGGTGGCAGACAGCCTGTCCGCATCCTCTGTCAGAGGAGCGTCCGGTGCGCGCCTTGTGTTCGCCTCCGCTTCCGGACCAGGCTTCGGAGCCTGGCTGGTGGAGGCGCGATTGGCAACCTCTCCGGATATAGTCCGGCGAGGTCTCTTCATCCTGAAGAGAACACGAGCGTTACTATGCCTTGAAGGAATAACACCTGGGAATAAGATGGCACGCTATACCTTTGCGCCGGCGTCTCAGTCCAGACCGCACTTCTTTTCAGCCCGCGGGGCCTTGCCGCCCCTTGTTGGCTAGTCGCCGCAGGCTCGGCCTCCCGTCTCAAGGACCTCCCCTGCAAAACACGGTTGTCATACGGCAATCGAAAACACGCGAGGATATATCCCTTTTCAAAGTGCTGGGACTTCGGTCTCAGTTACCTGTGAGGCTGGGAGTAGCCCTGGGTAATTGGCCGTAATGGCCACCAAGGCGGCTCAATTGATGAAACACCCCATCAATGAGCTCCACAGATAAGTTCGGATCCTCTTGAGAGGCCGGGTCGAGGGACCGTCCCGGATCCTCGGGTTGTGGAGGAGGGCCATTTATTTCTTTAACAGCCTGGCGCAGTTCCTGCGTTGAAGTTGTTAGACTGAATATTTAATGATGGGAATATAAAACGGATGGGCAAGTAAAAGTGTCCACTTACCCAACTTGGGGGATTATACATAGAAAATCCACCCTATGGGTTGACGCGGATAAATTCCTCCTCTTCCCCCTTGTACAAAGCGGACAAGATCTTTATTAGAGCGGCAGCCGAATCCAGCCCCTTACGGCCGTGGCGGGTGGCGTCGTCCTCCTCGTTGAAGTCCCACATGGGGTGGCCTCTATACTGGAGCAGCTGCACCCCTCGCATGATGCATGCGGCCATGACCCCGATCATGGTCAGTCCGGAATGAGCTAACAATCTTATCCGGCCCATCAGGTAAAGAACGTCCTTGTCGCTTTCCCTCTGAGGGCTCCATGGACGCCAGCTTAGGCGCTTCTTTAGGGGAGCACTGTCAAACTCAGGGAGGCCGATCCGGACAGGATCCGGTAGCGGGACGTCCGCTATATAAAACCATTCCGAAGGCCAGTCCTCGGACGCCTTCTTTGGGGTTCCGAATAGATATCCGGTCCCGGCGATGCGCCATACTTCGGCTCCGCCCACTTGATATATTGACCCCTTCTGAGAACGGGACACAAGGCAGAATAGCCTTTTCCACAGCGCGAAATGAGCCTCGCAGCCCAAAAACATCTTGCAAAGGGCTACGAAGCCCGCGATATGCAATATGGAGGCATGCATGAGGTTGTGCAGCTGGAGGCCATAGAACTACAGGAGCCCCCGGAGAAACGGATGAATTGGAAATCCGAGCCCTCTTATTAAGTAAGGGACAAGGCATACCTGCTCTTCTTTGGAGGGATTGGGGGCGCTCTCCGCTTGCTCTCCGCCATTATAGGTGGCAAGTCCGTCTCGAACCGGGACCATATAGGCCGGGGGGAGAAATCCCTTGGTCTGTAGCGTCACTAGCTCGCTGTGCGGGATGGAGCATCTCTCCCAATCTCCAGGCTGAGGGCTGGAAGGGCGAGAGGAGGAGCTGCGGCAGCCGGCCATGATAGAATGGACCTCTGTTGGATATGAACCGATGAATACTCGCGGAGGGGAGAAGGTGTGGTTTGGATCTAAATCCTTGTCCCCTTAAATAGGCGGCTCATTCACGCGGCTAGGGGTGTAAATATAAAAACAACCTGACTTTTCGTATTCGTTTGACACGTGGAAGACGACCATTATTGGGCGTAGAAGCCAAGGAGTGCTACATTTACAAGAAACCGGACATTATTCAACAGGTACACGGAATTTGGAGGAGAACCCGCCTTGCAATGCCGAAGACAATTTGCGCGCCGGACTCGTCGTCATTGAAGCCTGGTTCGGGGGCTACTGAGGGAGTCCTAGATTAGGGGGTGTCCGGATAGCCGGACTATACCTTCGGCCGGACTCCTGGACTATGAAGATACAAGACTGAAGACTTCGTCCCGTGTCCGGAAGGGACTTTCCTTGGCGTGGAAGGAAAGCTTGGCAGTACGGATATGTAGATCTCCTACCATTGTAACCGACTCTGTGTAACCCTAGCCCTCTCCGGTGTCTATATAAACCGGAGGGTTTTAGTCCATAGGAACAACAACAATCATACCATAGGCTAGCTTCTAGGGTTTAGCCTCCTTGATCTTGTGGTAGATCTACTCTTGTACTACCCATATCATCAATATTAATCAAGCAGGAGTAGGGTTGTACCTCCATCAAGAGGGCCCGAACCTGGGTAAAAACATCGTGTCCCTTGTCTCCTATTACCATCCGCCTAGACGCACAGTTCGGGACCCCCTAGCCGAGATCCGCCGGTTTTGACATCGACACTCCCCTTTAACCCCTGGTAATGGCGGCATTGGATCAGTCACTATATAAACCACTGTAAGCACCATTTATCTCTCTCGATCTATATTATCTCAGTGACTTACAGATCAGGATTCAAATTCAAGAGGAAGGGGAACAACGAGAGGGACACAACGCACACCAGCTACACACGCTATCCTATCTAGTTGGCCGAAGCCATTCCATCCGTCCACCCACCGTTACAACGTTACACTAGTTTACTTATACACCTGTCTAATGGACCCATTCCGGCCCAAATGACCGAGGCGGATGCTTCTTTCTCCTTTTGGGCCTGGCCTGGTAGCTGCTTGCCAGTTCGCCCTGTACCGCATCACGGCTTGTCGAAGTAGTAGCTGTAGAGTCGCTGACAATCCCCCTTGGAAGAGAAGTGGCTTGCACCCAAGTCGGTGCCCGAGGAAATTTTTGTTTGAGCATCTCTTGATCCTCCCAGGTGGCCATGGATTCAGGCGAACGGCCCCACTTGACCAGAACTTGAGTGATCGACTTGTTTCCTCGCTGAACTAGATGTCGATCCAGGATACGAGCAGGGACCTGCAATTGTGCATCAGGAGAGGGCAACATGGGAAGTACCTATTGTTCAGCCTTGATGTGCCGCTTGAGCAGCGAGACATGAAAAACCAGGTGGACGCGACAGTTTTCAGGCAGAGCTAGCTTGCATGCCACTGCGCCAATTCTCTCAGTGATTGGGAATGGGCCAAAATACTTGAATGCCAGTTTGTGATTTGCCCGCGGAGCAATGGATGATTGGGTATATTGCTGCATTTTCAGAAAAACAGTGTCTCCCACTTCAAACGACCTCTCAGTGCGATGTTTGTCAGCTTGAGACTTCATGCATTGCTGAGCTCATAACATGTTGTTTAACTCATTCCATCACCACCTATCTGTCTTCCAACCACAGATGAACATTAGAGCTGGCAATTGCATCCGTAGGAGAGATACCAAAGTAACAGGGAGCATGTCTATACACCACTTCAAATGGGGAGTGTCCTGTAGACGAGTGCCAGTTGGAATTGTACGATAGCTCACAAAGTGGAAGCCACTGCGACCAGCGATGTGGATGAGCGCTGATAAAACAGCGAAGAAAGCCTTCCACTTGTTGATTGACGCACTCTGTTTGCCCATCTGTCTGAGTATGTTAGCATGAACTCATCCGAATTTTAATCCCTATTTTGTTACATAATTCCTTCCAAAAGGAGCTAGTGAAAATTGGATCTCGGTCCGACAGCAACGACAATGGCAACCCATGAAGGCGATATACACGATCCAGAAAAGCTTCCGCTACTGTGTTGGCAGTGCAAGGGCGTTTCAGTGCGATAAAGTGACCATACTTGGACAATTTGTCAATGACCACTAATAGACAGTTGAACTGATGGGAAGGAGGCATCCTTTCAATGAAATCCATGGTCATCATCTCCCATGGTTTAGAGGGTATTGGCAATGCCTGCAACAATCCAGGATATGGTACTCGCTCAGGTCTGGCCAGTTGACAAGTTTCACACTGTTGCAGCACAGCCTTGATCATGTTTTTCATGTTTTTCCAATAAAACAGTTGATAGATTCTTCTGAAAGTCACTGGAAAACCAGAATGGCCACCAGCTGAGCTAGCATGTAAGTTTCTAATGATCTTGTGTTGCAATGGTTCATCTGGACCAATCCAAATCTTCTTCTTATACCTTAGAAGCCCATCATGCAGTATGAATTCTGGATCAGCAGCAGGATCAACAACCCGTTTCTACAGTATCGCCTGAGTGGCCGTGTCAGAGGAATACCTTTGTATAATTTTCCTGCACCCATGCTGGCTGAAGAGAATACAGAACGTAGAACTCATTCATTGAATGGGGTCGACGAGAGAGAGAGAATCTGCAGCTCGATTATCAGCCCTTTTCCTTACACAATTTTGTAGTCCAATCCCATTAGCTTGGTGACTGCCTTTTGCTGCCAAGCTGTATGTAATCGTTGCTCTGTCAGGCTTACCAAAGCTCTTTGATCAGTAATTATCTAAAATTCTCGAAGTTGCAAGTAGGAGCACCACTGCTCTATGGCTAGCAAAATGGCCAAGAATTCCTTTTCATACACTGAAAGAGTTTGGTTGCGTGGCCCCAAAGCTCTGCTGACAAAGGACAGAGGATGTCCGACTTGCATTAAGACCGCTCCAATTCCACAGTCACTAGCATATGTTTCGATGGTAAATGCCTTTTGGAAATTGGGTAGGGCCAGTACTGGGTCACTTACTAAAGCATCTTTGAGAGTTTGGAGACCTATTTGCTCAATGCTAGTCCAGACAAATATGTTACTCTTGCGCAGAAGATTGGTTAAAGGCTCCGCAATCACACCCAAATGATGAATGAATTTTCTGTAATACCCTGCTAACCCAAGGAAACTTCTAACTTCCTTCACAGAAACAGGAGCTGGCCACTGTTCAATAATGCTGATCTTCTCAGGAGACTCCATCTTTGCTAATGATGTGCCCAAGGTACAGTAATTTTTGAGAGGCAAACTCACATTTAGACATCTTGACATACCACTGATCTCCCCTTAAGACTTGCAATACCCTCCTAACATGTTGTAGATGTTGTTTAAATGTCTTGCCGAAAACCAGAATATCATCAAAAAATACCAGAAAAAATGCCTTAACATCTCTGGTTCTTGTGATAGTGTTACATCCATTGCTCCTTGGAAAGTGTTGGGAGAACCAGTAAGACCATAACCCACCTCTAGGAATTCAAAATGACCATGGTGTGTCTGGAATGCAGTCTTATATTCTTCACCAGGGGCTAATCTGATTTGATGGTATTCAGCCCTAAGGTCAAGCTTGGTAAACCATTGGGCTCCATATAGTTCATCCAAAAGCTCATCGATGACTGGCATAGGAAAATCCCCCTTGATAGTGATTGCATTCAGATGTCTGTAGTCCACAAGCAACCTCCAGGTATGGTCCTTCTTTTTAAGCAGCAAAATAGGGGAAGAGAAGGGACTGTTGCTTCTCCTTATAACTCCAGAGTCTAACATTTCATGAATTTGTTTTTCAACTTCGTCCTTCAGTTCTGGGGCCAATCTATAAGGTCTAAGTGAAAAGGGCCTTGCTCCTGGTATAAGGGGAATGGAGTGATCACATGCCCTCTCTGGTGGCAATCCCACAGGAACAGAAAAAACATCTTGGTATTCATCAATCAACTTCTATATTTCTGGTAGGACAGTTGCTACATTTTCCTCAGTTACTACTGATAGTTCAATTATGGTATAAACAAACTCTATTGGTGCTGCCCCTTGCCGAGTTACTGTATTGCCATGAACAACAAATGACATCCATTTCTGCTCCCAGTCCACTGTCATTGGGTCTTCTTTTATTATTATTTTTTCATCTTTCTTCTTCTTCTAATTATCTAAACCTAAACCTAGCTAGCACTAACCTAAACCAAAACACTAATTAACCTACACCTAAATCGTAAAAAAACATAGAAAATAGCTAATTGATAAAAAAATAGAG
>NC_041386.1:603255632-603275173 GCF_002162155.2 Triticum dicoccoides | reverse complement strand
GAGAGAGAGATGCATGGTGGGGCATGGCAGGCGATTGGGGGAAGAGTGGGGTATGGGTGGTGCGCGGACCGTTAAGTGGGAATAACCTCTTTGCCATCTCCTAGAAGACGACAAAGAGGGTTCTAGCAGACGGCATAGAGGGTCTCCGTTAGGGGTAGCCGACACCGTGCGCAGGTGGGGCCCACACCACTCTTTGTCATCTGCTTTCTTATTCGTTGTCGTCAGCTATTTGATGACAAAGAGGTAGCGGACGGCAAAGAGATGACCTAGCCATCGTAGATCTTTGGTGGGGCCCGCAACTCTTTTTGTCGTCTGCCCTTTTCCTCTTTGCCGTCCGTTGGCTGACGGCAAAGAACTAACTGATGGCAATAGTAATCTTTGCCATGAGTCCATTCTTTGCCGTCTGCTTTTATTAAGCTGACGGCAAAGACCATCTTTGCCATCAGCTAGCGGACGACAAAGAGATGGCAGATGGAAAATCTCCTGATCACAGTAGTGGTGCTATGATAATATATTTCTGGGATCTTTTATATATCTTTTATACACTTTTATACAATTTTTGGGGACTAACCTATTAATTTAGTGCCATGTGCCAGTTCCTATTTTCTTCCTATTTTTGGTTTTACAGAAAATCGATATCAGATGAAGTCCAAATGTCACAAAAGGGGGGCACATAGCAGAAGACACGAGAGGGGGGCACATGGCACCAGGGCGCGCCCAGGTGCCATGTGGGCCCCTAGCTCCGTTTGACCAAATTCCTGTCTTATAAATTCCCAAAATTCCAGAAACCCACGAGGGAGTCCACGAAATAATTTTTACGCCGCGCAAGCCTCTATTCTCGAGAGATTCCATCTGGAGGCCTTTTCCGGTACTCTGCCGGAGGGGGATCCAATCTGGAGTGGCTCTACATCATCCTCTCCACCTCTCCAATGATGTGTGAGTAGTTCAACATAGACCTACGGGTCCAAAGTTAGTAGATAGATGGCTTTATCTCTGTCATTGCATCTGAATACAATGTTCTTCGTGAAGATGTATTCAATGTAATGACTTTTTGCGATGTGTTTGTTGGGATCCGATGAATTGTGAGTTTATGATCAGATCCATCCTCATTTTATTTGAGTTCTTCTCTGATCTCTTTTATGCATGATTAATATAGCATCATATTTCTTCTCCAAATATTTGGTTTAGTTTGGCCAACTAGATTGTATTTTCTTGCAATGGGAGGCAGAGCTTTGTGATGGGTTCGGTCTTGCGGTGCTCGATCCTACTGACACAAGGGGAAATGACACGCATGCATCGTTTCCATTAAGGATAAAAAGTTGGGATGAATTCTTGTTAGCGTTTATCTTGACTACATCATGTCATCGTTCTTTATGCATTACTTTGTTCTTTTGGACTTAATACACTAGGTGCATGCTGGATAGTGGTCGATGTGTGAAGTAATAATAGTAGATGCAGGTAGGAGTCGGTCTATTTGATTTGGACGTGATGCCTATGTATGATCATTGCCTTGGAGGGTATCATAATTATTTATCCTACAGTAATTTGTCTACCCACAGTATGCTATTTTCTTTGAGAGAAGCCACTAGTGAACACTACGGCCCCCTGGTCTATCTTTTATCACAAGATCTATCTTTTGCATAAAGAAAAGTGCCAAAAATATTTGCTTCATATTTTTATTATTTATTATATTTTGCAATCTATCAATTTATCATATATCTTTAATCTCACTATTTGACCGCCGAGAGATTGACAACCTCTCATTTGCTTTGGGGGCAAAGGTTTGTGTTTTGTGTGCAGGTGTTGTTTACATGGTGTTGCTTGGTTCTCCTACTGGATGGATATCCTTGGTTTCATAACTGAGGGAAATACTTACTCTACTGTGCTGCATCATCCTCTCCTCTTCAGGGACAAAAATCCAACGCAGTTTACAAGTAGTACAAAGAATTTCTTGCACTATTGCCGGGGAGACATCATCAACATTACCAAGTACCTCTTAACCTTTTCCTTCGCATTTACTTTATTTGCCATTTGCCTCTCATTTTCCTCTCCCCCACTTCTTAAGAATCACCAACAAAAATATTTGCTTTTGCCTTTTGTTTGCTATGTTTGCTTATGTTGCATTGCCATGTGCCTTCTATTTTCTTGCATCTTCGCTTGCTAAAACTTTATCACTATGTATCCACTTAAAGTTTACTACTTGGATCATCTTTTATCCATTCATGCCCGTGCTGAAATCCCAACTAGTTTAGTGGAAGGAAAATCATTAGATGAGTATGCTATGCTTTGAATCTATGTGAAATTTATGATTTTACTTGTTGCTCTAAGAACCCTAAAAAACACCTTCCCTACCTATGTGAGTTTAATGATAATTAAATGGTGTCTTCTTATGCCAAGGGTGTTTATAATTACTATGATATCGAGCAAATTGAAGAATTTGTTGCTTTTAAGGGTGGTTATGAAGTTGCTTCTTTGATTGAAAAGTATGATATCACTCTCTACAAATCTGAAAATTTTGCCATGCTTAAGTATTGCTATGAAAATTATGCATCTAATGCCTATGTTAGTGAATTTATTGAGAGAATGTCTACTGCTTTGGAAGAGTATAATGATACACATGAATCTATAGACAATTATGATTCTGATGATTCGATTGAAATATCCCCTCTTGTTGAACATGATGATTGGTATTCTTATGGCCATGATGCCAATATTAATTATGCTTATGATGATGAACTTGCTATAGTTCCTTATGTTAAAAATGAAATTATTTCTATAGCACCCATACTTGACAACACCTTAAATGAAAAAACATGATTGCAATGATGTTACTCTAAATTATATTATTGTGAATGGTGCTAATAATTTGCAAAACTACAATCTTGGGGATGCTAATTTTGTTACGTCCACTACTTATTGTAATGATCATGATTGGGGTGATGCTTCTTATGATCTTGAAAATTTATTTAAACCTCATGATGAATATGATATTGATAAGAATGTTTGCAAAAATATTGAAAGTGGGTTTGGAAGTGCTTCAACTTTAGGTAAAAATAACCCCATATATTTGGAGAGTGTTCAATCTTATGAAATTTTTGATGAAAGTGACTTTAGTTGATGTTAATCCTAGTATCTTGGAAGATTGTAAAACTTTTATGTGTACGGATCTTGGAGAGAAAATTTTATATGATAGCTATATTGTTGAATTTGATTATGACCGTACATGTAATTATTATTAGAGACAAAAATATGGTTTTAGGAATTTTCATGTTACAAAATTACCTCTTTTCATGTTGAGATTGCTATTGTTTCTTTCTTCTTCCTTGCATATGCTAGTTTTTGCTTGCCTTAATAATTTGTTTTCTTATAGAATTCCTATGCATAGGAAGTATCTTAGAGTTAAATATGTTTGTCACATGTTTCATGATGCTCTCTTTGTGTTTCAATTATTATCTTTCATGTGAGCATCATTGAAATCTCTAAGCCTATCTTAATGGCTATAAAGAAAGAGCTTGTTGGGAGGCAACCCAATGAATAAAATCAGTTTGTATATTTTCCTTTCTGTTTGGTGTCTTTACACAATTATGCCTCTATTTTGATTGTGTTTTAGTATTTTAATTAGTGTTTGTGCCAAGTAAAGCCTTTAGGATGATTTGGAAGATAGTATGATTGATGCTGTTTGAAAACAGATTGTTTGGCATCTAGTGCAGGATATTTGTTCTTTTACTGGAGCGTCAGAAAAATCTGACATTTGTACACAGTATTGGTATATGAATTTCCTAGTTGTCCTATTTTTTCAGAATTTTTGGAGTTCAGGAAGTATTGCGTTTAAATAGATTGCTGCAGACTGTTCTGTTTTATACAGATTCTATTTCTGATGCATTGTTTGCGTATTTTGATTTAACTATGGATTATATCGGGGGGTATAAGCCATGGACAAGTTATAATACAATAAGTATATGAAAAAAATGTGTTTGGTACAGTACTTAGAGTGGTGATTTTTTTGTTATACGAACAGATCTGACGAAGGTTTTGTTGAGTTTTGTGTGATTGAAGTTTTCAAGTTTTCGGTGTGACTACGATGGATGAAGAATAAGGAGATGAAAAAGCCTACGCTTGGGGATTCCCATGGCACCACAAGGTAATATCCAAGGAGAGTCAACCGTCTAAGCTTGGGGATGCCCCGGAAGGCATCCTCTCTTTCTTCTAACGACCATTGCTATCTTACTTGAAACTATATTTTTATTCGTCACATGATATGATTTTTGCTTGGAGTGTCCTGTATTATATGATTCTTTGCTTGTTTTCTCTTTAGTTTTTCACAACCATCACCTTTTAACACATTTTCTTGAGATAGACTCACGTCATCATAATTTGTTAGAATTGCTCTTTATGCTTCAGTTAAATTTTTTGAGCTATGTAATTGCTCAAGTGCTTCACTTAAATCATTTTGAGCATGGTGGTGGCTTTGTTTTAGAGAAACACATGAACTCTCTTACTTCACTTACACTAGTACGTGTCGGTGCTATACAAACGGTTTTTGACCCCTTTCCGTGATGGTATTTGGAACCGTTGCCTAGTGAGTGACAGCGATAGGGGGTCCTTCCACACGACCCAGAAACCGTCGGGTATATTACCCTCCTGGCACACACGCTCGACAAAATGAGGTTGTGTGCGACCGGCGAGTGCTCAGATATGGAAATACGTAGAGTAGAGCTAAAAAATACAATTATGCAGGAGGAATTGTTTCCGGTCGCAAGTACATCCCACACAGTCAGTCTCCGCTAAACGTTTTCGTTCGTATGTACATCCCACACAGTTGCTCCAAGGAAAACATTTTCGTTCACAGGTACATCACACACAATTTTTTCCGTTAAATCGTTTGTGTTATTGAATGCATCACACACAGTCCATAGAAGAAACAGTGTGGCAAAGGCTATCCATCACACACTTTTTATGTGGTAAACGTTTGCGCAAGGTGGACTAATGCAAACAGTTTTCAAGAGAAAGTCGTGTGTGATTGTTCACTGATCCAACACAGTTTATTCCAAGAAACTGTGTGCGTTGTGTGAGGTCATCGCCCACGATATTTTTTCAATACCGTTTGCAATAGCAAAACCCAATTAGCAGGCTAATTCGCCATTAGCAGGCTAATTGCCCTATTATTAATACATTTATTAATCTAATTGACATTCATATTAAGCACATAATATATTTCATTTCCATATTAAGGAAGCAGAATTTTAATTGAAATACATCAGAGTACAACATGATATAGCTTCAGCACTCAGCTACTCCATTACACAACTGCACCAGCACCAAGTTTCACATGCAACATGTAGAACCTTTCAAAATTAGCATCGTAGACGGTTGATGTCTACTACACAACCTTCTTCTTGTAGACGTTGTTGGGCCTCCAAGTGCAGAGGTTTGTAGGACAGTAGCAAATTTCCCTCAAGTGGATGACCTAAGGTTTATCAATCCGTAGGAGGCGTAGGATGAAGATGGTCTCTCTCAAGCAACCCTGCAACCAAATAACAAAGAGTCTCTTGTGTCCCCAACACACCCAATACAATGGTAAATTGTATAGGTGCACTAGTTCGATGAAGAGATGGTGATACAAGTGGTATGTGGATAGTAGATAATAGTTTTTGTAATCTGAAAATATAAAAACAGCAAGGTAACTAATGATAAAAGTGAGCGTAAACGGTATTGCAATGCTAGGAAACAAGGCCTAGGGTTCATACTTTCGCTAGTGTAAGTCCTCTCAACAATAATAGCATAATTGGATCACATAACTATCCCTCAACATGCAACAAAGAGTCACTCCAAAGTCACTAATAGCGGAGAACGAATGAAGAGATTATGGTAGGGTACGAAACCACCTCAAAGTTATTCTTTCCAATCAGTCCGTTGGGCTATTCCTATAAGTGTCAGAATAACACCTTAAGACACAAATCAATCAAAACCCCAATGTCACCTAGATACTCCAATGTCACCTCAAGTATCCGTGGGTATGATTATACGATATGCATCACACAATCTCAGATTCATCTATTCAACCAACACATAGAACCTCAAAGAGTGCCCCAAAGTTTCTACCAAAGAATCAGGGCGAAAACGTGTGCCAACCCCTATGCATAGGTTCATGGGCGGAACCCAAAAGTTGGTCACCAAAACATACATCAAGTGAATCACGTGATATCCCATTGTCACCACAGATATCCATGACAAGACATACATCAAGTGTTCTCAAATCTTTAAAGACACAGTCCGATAAGATAACTCCAAAGGGGAAACTCAGTTCATTACAAGAGAGTAGAGGGGGAGGAGAAACATAAGATCCAACTATAATAGCAAAGCTCGCGATACATCAAGATCGTAACACCTCAAGAACACAAGAGAGAGAGAGAGAGATCAAACACATAGCTACTGGTACATACCCTCAGCACCGAGGGAGAACTACTCCCTCCTCTTCATGGAGAGCACCGGGATGATGAAGATGGCCACCGGAGAAGGATTGCCCCCTCCGGCAGGGTGCCGGAATGGGTCTAGATTGGTTTTCGGTGGCTACGGAGGCTTCTGGCGGCGGAATTCCCGATATATTGTGCTCTCTGGAAGTTTTAGGATACGTAGGTATATATGGGTGAAAGAAGTACGTCGGTGGACCGAAGGGGGGCCCACGAGACAGGGGGCGCGCCCCAGGGGGGTGGGCGCGCCCCTACCCTCGTGAGCTCCTCCTCCATCTTCTGACATAGGGTCCAAGTCTATCTGGTAGGTTTCCTTCCAAAAATAACTTCTCCAGTTGATTTCGTTCCGTTTCGACTCCGTTTGATATTCCTTTTCTTCGAAACACTCAAATAGGCATAAAACAACAAATCTGGGCTGGGCCTCCGGTTAATAGGTTAGTCCCAAAAATAATATAAAAGTGGAAAATAAAGCCCAATATTGCCCAAAACAGTAGATAATATAGCATGGAGCAATCAAAAATTATAGATACGTTGGAGACGTATCAACGGTATATAGACAGATGCATCTCATTTGGAAAACTGCTGAAGCAGAAGGCGAATATTGATCCTTCATTGTTGTTGAAGGTCTTTGCAACTTTAGGCCAGTGCCTATGGATGATTGACCATCCGTCCTTCGTCCTCTTTATAAACACTTCAATATTGAACCGTGGGTGTTGAATGAAAACCTTCCTCACCTCCTGACCATAGAGGTGGTTTGAGTCGTAATCATCAGTGAACTGCTTTGGAAAGGCCTGAAAACAAGGATGCATAAATATTTTCTCTATATTGGAAATGGGGCAAAGGAATAAAAAAAGTCAAGGTATAATAATTAGTACCATCTTGTAGTGAACTGATATCTTCTTCATTGTGCAGACAAAGATCTTTTTGTTTTTTGTTGCTAATTTCTTTTTCCTAACAATCTTTCCGAGTTTCTTGACTTGATTGATATTCATGGACAACTCATTTCCCCATATGCAAAAAGGGTTGAACAGTGTGTCAAAACCTCTGACAGCAGGACCTACATGTGTAAGACCAAATTGTTAAAAACCTAAATATTAGAATGGTTCCTGCAATTGCACAATAATGTGTTATTAGACAACGAACCTGAAAGTGCTAGTGATCGACTAGAGGGGGGTGAATAGGCGGTTTTTATGAAAGTCTTCAAAACAAGTAAGTTTCAAAGACAAACAATATAAATAAACCTATTACCATGCAACGGAAGGTAGACTACACTAGGCAAACCATAGTCACGTATTCAATGAAGTGAAAGCACAATAACTAATGGCAGCTAGGCAGTAAGGATCAGGTAGGAAGATATTGTGAAGCCAATCAGAACAAGCAGTCACTCAGTGAAGACAGAAGATAATGCAATCATACAATGACTTCACTAGGACCAACAGTAAGTAAAGGGAAGGGAAGGATGAAACAAGTGACTCGTTGAAGACAATGATTTGTTGGGCCAGTTCCAGTTGCTGTGACAACTATACATTTGGTTAGGGAGGCTGAGATTCAACTTAGAAGACCTCGTCTTCACCTTATTCCCCTTGAGCTAAGGACACCCAGTCCTCGCCCAATCACTCTGGTAAGTCTTCAAGGTAGACTTCCAAACCTTCACAGACTTCGTTCACCGGCGATCCACAATGACTCTTGGATGCTCAGAACGCGATGCCTAACCGGCTGGAGGATTCATAGTCCTCAAGTGTAATAAGTCTTCAGATCACACAGACAGGAAGACTTAAGTGATGCCTAACACTCTTTGGCTCTGGGTGTTTAGGGCTTTATCCTCGCAAGGAATTCTCTCTCAAAGGCTTCGAGGTGGGTTGCTCTCAAACGACAAAAGCCGTACTTTAACTCTGAGCATCCAACCGTTTATGGTTGTAGGGGTGGACTATTTATAGCCACTAGGCAACCCGACCTGATTTGTCTGAAATGACCCTGGGTCACTAAGGAACTGACACGTGTTCCAACGGTCAGATTTCAAACACACACAACAACTTTACTTGGGCTACAAGCAAAGCTGACTTGTCCAACTCTGGACAAGATTCGCTCTCATAGTCTTCACTCGAAGACATAGGATTTTGGTTAAGCATCACTTCAGTCATTCTGACTGGTTCTCTTGGACCCCACTTAATAGTACGGTGGTTCCTATGACTCAACAAAGAAGAAAAAGAACTACGAAAGATCTAAGTCTTCGCGCTCCATAGTCTTCATGCGATGTCTTCTCTTGTCATAGTCTTCAATGTGAATGTCTTCACATACCACCTTTGACTTCAATGTCTTCATACATTTTTAGGGGTCATCTCTGGTAGGAAAACCGAATCAATGAGGGACTTCTACCTGTGTTATCCTGCAATTCTCACAAACACATTAGTCCCTCAACTAGGTTTGTCGTCAATACTCCAAAACCAACTAGGGGGTGGCACTAGATTCACTTACGAAACCATGCACGTGCAGTTAACTAAACACCACAACAAATGAACCAAACATTAACTGAGCACCACATTGCACAATATAACATACTCCTAATAGAAGATCAGACAGTTAACCAAACCAAGAATGCTCAACAACTTGGAAATATATCAATTTTATTTGTTTCTCATGTATTTAGTACTGCCAAATTCGATTTATTTCTCACATGGTATAAAATAACAGAATGCAGCCACAACAATTGAACATCGCATTGCAGAATTGAACCATGTAGTTAAGTAAACACAACAACAAATGAACCAAATGTTAACTGAGCACCACATTGCATAATATAACATACTCCTAATAGAAGATCAGACAGTTAACCAAACCAAGCACTCTTAACAAATTGGAAATATAGCAATTGTATTTGTTTCTCATGTATTTAGTACAAACAAATTCGATTTATTTCTCACATGATATACAATAACATAATGCAACCACAACAATTAAACATCGCATTGCAGAATTGAACCAAACAGTTAACTAAACACCACAACAAATGAACCAAATGTTAACTGAGCACCACATTGCATAATATAACATACTCCTAATAGAAGATCAGACAGTTAACTAAACCCATCATGCTTAACAACTTGGAAATATAGCACTTGTATTAGTTTCTCATGTATTTAGTACGGCCAAATTTGATTTATTTCTCACATGGTATAAAATAACAGAATGCACCCACAACAATTGAACATCGCGTTGCAGAATTGAACCAAACAGTTTAACCACATGTTAACTGAGCACCACATTGCATAATATAACATACTCCTAATAGAAGATCAGACAGTTAACCAAACCAAGCACACTTGACAACTTGGAAAATTGCACCCCGAAGAATTGAACATCACATTTGCAGAATTGAACCAAACAATTAACTGAACAACACATTGCACGACATATATAACATATACTCTAGAGCAGAAGATTGCATGGTAAAAGTAGATAGCACAATTCACTAGAATTTATTAAGGAAAGGCAGTAGTTAGCAAACTGAACATGGGTCCTTATAGTGAGCTAATAAGACAAGCTACTCCTCATTGTCAGAGGTGTCGCGCTTGCGCCGGCGGTCGAGGCATGTGGGATGTGGAAGGAGGAGGAGGATGGGGATCGGGTGTGGATTACCTACCTGGATAGGGCGAGGCCGAGTAGCGTGAAGGAGGGTCGCCGACGAGGAGGCGACGCTGCAAGCAAGGAGTGAAGGTTTCAACATGGAAATGAAGGCGGAAATAGGGGAAATGTGGCTTTTGGTAAGGGAGAGGGGGCGGGGAGGTAGATATTTCCGCAGAAGCCGAAAATTTGGAATTGCTTAAGCGAAAAAACTGGCGCGCAAAGTGTCATCAGACACGGTCCCTTATTCAGAGCGGGCTGTGGACTATAGCCGTTGCACCTTCTTGCATAAGCCGTATGCGCACTATAATCCAACGGTGCTCCAAGATATTTTGTTCCGCATCTCACACGGTTGGTGATAATAAACTGTGTGGGATCTACTTGATTTTTCATCTTGATTTGTATTACATAATGGGGTCACAACGGCAATGGATGGTTTTTGAATTGCTAGACCTTTTATCTGCAGTGAACATACAACTATATGTGTGTCGTAAAAAAATTGAAACTATTCAGGGTTCGTTTGGAAATTTTATACATTAAATTGGTTTTCTAGCCATTTTAGGCGCACAATTCAAAATTATACTACATGCACATGGTCCGGTGCACCAACATGTGTTGTAAAATCATATATGTGTCCATGTGTTTATGCTTATGTCCCATGTAAGAAATGGGGACGAATTTCGAACACCACAACACCAGAGCTTCTCGCAAGAAAGCCGCATGGTTCCGTTAGGAAAACGTGTTACCTTTGTGGACAAAACGATATTTGTTGCCTTTTCTTCATTTATATTTTTTTTCCTGGTGTCAACATACAACAACAGGAGAGTCGTGTTAAATTTTGGATTTTTTAGGGGATTGTTTGGACATTTTTATACGTTAACTGAGTTTTCTAGGCATTTATGTGCATAATTCAAAATGAACTACATGCACGTGCTCCATCCATAATAACGGGTTGCAAAATCAAACGTTTGTCCTTGGTTGCATGCTTAGGTCCCATGCAATAAATGGGAAGGAATGTCAAACACCCTGCCACAGAGTCACAAGGCGAGGATACTAAAAATTTGGATCAAGGGTGAGCCGATATTTTTGAGATTGTGAGGGATGCAGAGGCGGGAGTAAAATGCCAGGGCTACTGAAAATTTGAATCAAGGGACTGAAGCAGAGCAGGAGTAACCGACATCACACATGGTCCACACATACTAATCGCGCTCTATCAAACATTAAAACCTTCCAGGCGGTAGATATTTTCGAGATTACTAGGCAGTAATATTTTCGACATTGCAAGGGATGCAGAGGCGGGAGTATTTGGGGAGCGAGCTAGTGTGGTTGACACGCCAGCTTTGGACTATAGCCGATGCACCTTCTCGCGTAAGCCATAGGCGTACTATACACCAACGGTGCTCCAGGATATTTTGTACTACATCTCACATGGTTGGTGATAATAAACTGTGTCGGATCTACTTGATTTATAATGTTGATTTGAACTACATAAGGGGTCACAGTGGCAATGGACGGTGTTAGAATTGCTAGACCTTTTATCTACAGTGAACATGCAACTATATGTGTGTTGTAAAAGAATTGGAATTATTCAGGGTTCGTTTGGACATTTTATACTTTAAACTGGTTTTTTAGCCATTTCAGGTGCACAATTCAAAATTAAACTACATGCACATGCTCCGGTGCATATAAATTGGTTGAAAAGTCAAATCTGTGTCCTTGGGTGCATGCTTAGGTCCCATGTAAGAAATGAGAATGAATTTCAAACACTAGGGCACTCTTGATTGACGGCAGAATGTTGAGATACCTAGTTTTTAAATTCTAGTAAATCCAGAAATCGTCTGAAATTCATGGAACTTGGTATGATATCATGGAGTGGCATCAATATGCCGTGGTAAAAAAGTTGCCCCATTTGGGGCAGGTCTGGGTATAAGCTTCTCACAAACCAGAGCTTCTCACAACAAGCCTGATGGTTTCGGTATGGAACGTGCCACCTTTGGGGACGAAACGATATCTAGTGTCAACATAGAACAACATGAGTGTTGTGTTAAGTTTTGAATTTTTTGTGGTTCGTTTGGACATTTTTATATATTAACTAGGTTTTCTAGGCATTTTATGTGCATAATTCAAATTTGAAATACAAGCACATGCTCCAGTGCATATAAATTTGTTGAAAAATCAAATCTGTGTCCGGTGCATGCTTATGTCCCATTCAAGAAATGAGAATGGATTTCAAACACCAGGGCACTGTTGATTGCCGGCAAAACATTGAGATACCTGGTTTTTAAATTCTAGTAAATCCAAAACTCGTCTGTAATTCATGAAACTTGGCATGGTATCATGGAGCGGTATCAACATGCAGTTGTAGAAAATTTGTCCCATTTGGGGTAGGTTTGGGTATAAGCTTCTCACAAACCAGAGCTTCTTACAACAAGCCTGATGGTTTCGGTACGGAACATGCCACCTTTGGGGACAAAATGATATCCATTGCCTCTTATTGCTTTCAAAAAATTTCTAGTGCCAACTTAGAACAACAGGAGTTTTGTGTTAAGTTTTGGAATTTTTCGGGGTTTGTTTGGACATTTTTATACATTAGCTGGGTTTTCTAGGCATTTTATGTGCATAATTCAAATTTGAAATACATGCACATGCTCCATTGCATATAAATTGGTTGAAAATCAAATTTGTGTCCTTGGGTGCATGCTTAGGTCCCATGCAAGAAATGGGAATGAATTTCAAACACCTTGCCACCGTCACTCGTCCACAAACATTGCGATACCTAGTGTTTAAATTCTAGTAAATCCAAAACTCGTCTGAAATTCATGAAACTTGGGATGGTATCATGGAGCGGCAACAACATGCCGTGGTAAAAAAATTGTCCCATTTGGGGCAGGTTTGGATATAAGGTTCTCACAAACTAGAGCTTCTCACAACAAGCCTAATGGTTTCGGTACGGAACGTGCCACCTTTGGGGACGAAATGATATCCGTTGCCTCTTATTGCTTTCAAACACTTTCTAGTGCCAATATAGAACAACAGGAGTGTTGTGTTAAGTTTTGCAATTTTTCGGGGTTCGTTTGAACCTTTTTATACATTAACTGGGTTTTATAGGCATTTTATGTGCATAATTCAAATTTGAAATACATGCACATGCTCCGGTGCATATAAATTGGTTGAAAAATGAAATATGTGTCCTTGGGTGCATGCTTAGGTCCCATGCAAGAAATGGGAATTAATTTCAAACACCAGGGGACTGTTGATTGCCGGCAAAACATTGAGATACCTCGCTTTTAAATTCTAGTAAACCCAAAACTCGTCTGAAATTCATGAAACTTGGCATGCTATCATGGAATGGCACCCAACATGTTGTGGCATTTTTCATGTCCATTTTGAGAGAAGGCGCACTCGAATAACAACTAACAAAGGCATTTTGAAAAAATAGCTGCCACTTTAATATCTCAAACGTTTGTATAATTCAAACCGTGTGCATTCTGTTAACCATTCACGTGACCCCATCTGTCTTGGTTTTAATGGCTATAGGAGGTGCCGTGCGGATAGCTGCTTGACTGAACGGGAGGCGTGCGAACACAGTCCGGTGCGCAGGCTCACTGGGAAGCGTGCAAGCTGTTCAACACAGGATTTGTGCATATCTTCAACGCAAACAGGTCAGATTACGGTATGCAAATTAAAGCCAGACTTCGGCACTAAGCCAAAAGACACTACGATTTGTCAAAATATGCAGCTAAAAATTAATAGCACTATCTATTTTTGCAACTAAAATTCAGTAATTAAGCATAGATTACATTCATAGAGATTAAGCAGTCGTTCTCACCGGGAAGCGAGACAGCCTTGGACCGCCGCCCGCCTTGCTCCCACTAGTCTGTATTAGTGCCATGGCCGAGCGGCCGCACCCCCCATCCTCACCCACACACAATCTTCTCTCTCCACCCGCATCCTCGACGTCGCTCTGAGTCCTCAAAACCATCAGTGTATGAGGATGCCGCCGAAGCACCCCATCGGAGGGATTGGCGATGTCGGGGTTCCTGAAGCACCGGAGCACAACGTGAATATGGAGACAGAGGTTTCCGTCGCCACCGACGAGGTGGAGAACGAGGCTGCCAACAAGTCGAGGCGGGTCAAGAATAACTGCAAGCGACTCCAGCAGGCCTAGACTTCATCAACAACTTCCCTGATGATATGTTGATAGTCATCATATCCCTCCTCCCAATCAAATATCGGGCGAGGACAGCCGCCCATTCCCGGTGGTGGCGCCCCCTATGGCTCCTCACCATTGTCAACCTCCTCAACGCCCACGAGCTCTACTATGGCTATCGCCAAAGCTTGGACGCGTTCTCCGAGATCCTCGACAGTCACCATGGCCCAATCAAAGGCCTTATCACAAGCAAGTTCCATTCCAATGTCAAGGACTGAGCCAAGCTTGACGAGTGGTTCTGATCCCCCACCATAGATCAGCTCGACAAGCTCAGTTTTAATGATGGGAATATGCGCTTGCTGCCAAAGTCCGTGCTCCGCTTCACGCCCACGCTACGCGTCACCAAGTTCATGAACTGCCATCCCCCCTTAATGACGCGCCCGCTAGTTTTGTACCACGACTGAAGCACCTCGATCTCGTTGCCATCTTCATCCCAAAGGATGACATGGAGCGCCTGCTCTGCGGCTGTACTGCACTCGAGTTCCTTCATCTTCAGGCGATGAATTGGTCGAGTACTTTGTACATCACCTCCAAGACTCTCCAGACTATTTATGTGTGTTGCTGGTGCTGCAACGAGAGATCACAAAAGGTAGACCACAATATGGTCATTGAGGACACACCTTCACTTGAGAGATTACTTGTAGTTGATCAACAAGGTCCAACAAGAATCAGTGTCATTTCTGGGCCGAAATTGATAGTGGTGGGCAACTCGTCTGTCAAATACTACTACTTTCAGCTACAACAGTCGCCTTGTACCTCTCCTTCTTGATATCAACAGTATTTCTAGTTTTGAAGATGTATTTTCGTCTGTCATCCAGCAAAGCTTCACCCAGATTCCGGGCATAGTGAAGGTCTTGGCACTAGAATCTGTCGGCCCCAACCTGGACCAAGTTGTCAGCTGCCTGAGATGCTTTCCGTGCCTGAAGAAGTTGTATATCGAGGTGATGTTCCTTTCCTGTTAAATGTTAAACATAAGGGAGTTCTATTTTTTGCACCTTTTCCCAAGTTTACAATGACAATGTACTACAATTTTTGAAGGAATTTTGGAGGATTTCAGGACATACACCCCACCCCATATTTATTGCTTGATTCATATGGTTACAATCCATAAGCATTTCTCCTTTGGATTCATCTGTACGAGTTTTCTTAGGGAATTTTTCATCCAATCCAACCTCTTGTGAAGAAGGCTACATGTTTCTAGATTGTAATCAAATGCTCATGTTAATCATGTCAGATCGAAGATGGCACGTTGGTGCTTTTTACAAATCCTGCAAACCAAATAGGACTGTAGTAGTGTTCAAAACTGCATGTAAGCACTAACACGTTCTCTTCTTTTGTAGATAATAATAGGCCCGAAGGTGGATAATGTTTGTAACGACAATCACATCGAATGCCTGGATCTGCATCTCTAAAATATTACTTCGAACTTCTATCGAGGGACCTTACCGTAGATTACACTTGCCAGGTTCTTTCTTGCCAGAGCAAGGGTGTTGAGGGGACTGAGGTTGAACACGCATTTAATTAGGAAAGATGAATGGTATGTTGATCAGAGCCGGCAGGTACTACAGAATTGAAGAGGCTTCGAAAAAGCTAAACTTCGTATTGGAAGAGCATATGACAGAGTAGTTGGAAGTCATTGTGTCAAACCCATACATGACTTGTCAGCGGCTGATCCCTTTGCAGAAATGACGAAGTATGCAATGTGTGAATTTGGGCATTGTAATCTTTGAATTTGAACCTTGCAATCTTTATGGTATTTGTTATATTGAACTGTTACTATTGTCTTGTCTCAACGCAAATAGTTCATCGGAGTGAACTGCATATCGTATATTGCACACACCTTGATCTGGCTGACCGTTTCTTTTGTGTTGCCTAATCACAAATAGTTCATCCGAGTGAACCGTATGTTGTACATCTCACACACCTTGATCTGGCTGACCATTTCTTTTGTGTTGCCTAATCACATACAGTTCATCCGAGTGAACCGTATGTTGTACATTGCACACACCTTCATCTGGCTGCCTGTTTCTTTTATCCCCCCTCATCGCAAATGGTTAATTGAACTAAACCGTATGCCCTGCATTGAACACGCAACTAAAATTTGAACCGTGTTTTATGCATCCTCCATCGCAAATGTTTTGCACCTTTTTTGATAGGTTTTCTACACCATCGTTTTTGATTATTGCATCGCACACAGTTTCATCGAAGGGTCTCTGATCGTAGTGTCACGTTAGCAGCATCCTGCAGTAGTGTTATATCATTCTGAGAGTTGCTATGCTAAATTTTTGAAGAAATTTATTCTCTTGCTTCACTTAAATATTTTTGAGAATGGTAGAAATTTTGAAGAAATATTACTCTCTTGCTTCACTTATATCATTTTGAGAGTTGATATACTGAAAATTTTGAAGAAATTTATGTTGTTGCTTCACTTATATCTGTTTGACAATGCTAGAAATTTTGAAGAAATTTACTCTCATGCTTCACTTATACCCTTTTGAGAGTTGAAAATAATTATGGTAAATTGTACAAGCTATGAGCTTGGTCCCCATGTGATGAATATTCAAGAGGGAAATGAAAACTATCATAATAAAATCTTGGACATGAAAAACTTGGATTCCTTGCAATAGTTTCAAGATATGTAGATGATGATATGTGAGTTGTGTTAGTAAGTAATTATGCTTTAGTACAAATATTAATGTTAAGGTTTATGATTCCCTATGCATGCACGTAAAGACCATAGTTATGCAACAAAGTTACATCCTACTTGTGGTGCATTATTCGGTGTTGGTTATGTTTTATGTATGCATATGCATCATCATAGTTTCTTAGTTTGCCGCTTCTCAAACTCCTTGCAAGCCTTCATTTGTACTAAGTGGGAATACTACTTGTGCATCCAACATCCTAAACCAAGTTTTACCATTTGTGTCAACCATACCTACCCATATGCGGTATTTCAACACATTTCCAATCAAATTTGCATGTGCCATCTCTAAAATTTCCAAATAATTTTTCTCATTTTGTATGCCCGTACCGCTCATGAAGTGGTAGGGGGTAGCTAATATTTTCTATGCTACATGGGTTATTCTCAAGATGAGTGTTTATTCACTTGTCATTGCATGAGAGTATGGCGGTATTAGGGATGCCCAGTCCCAAATTGCAATGAATCATAAAGAACCAATTTTTTTGGAATGTGATGGTATGGAAGGCACCCGTAAATTCGGCTAGCCATGGTTGGGGAAAGTAATGGTGGAAACAAAATCCCTCCGATGTGATTGAAGAAGGGCTAAAGCCTTGAAAACTTGGAACGATGATGGGAGAATACCAAAAAAATTTATTTTCTGTTTGGGAACCGCCTATGATGTATCTAGCATGGAAAGTATTAGGGGCCTTCGATCATTCTCGTTGAGAAGAAAATCCTACCTCCCAAAAAAATTGTTTCCAAACATCTTAAAACATTGAGCTCTAGCACATAATATAAAATCCCTACTTCCCTCCGCGAAGGGCCTTTCTATTTACCTTTATGCAATTGTTATTTTTTTGAGTCTCATCCTTTTCTAAAAAAAACACCAACTAGGGGGTCATGTGATCGTATGTGTGCATGAGGCATGATTGATATTCGAGTGTGTTTCATGACACTAGTAGAACCTTACGTTTGCACCTTTAGTCCTGGTTCCAACGGCTAGGCTTTAGTCCCTGTTTATTTGTGACCTTTAGTCCCGGTTTGTGGCTCCAACCGGGACTAAACGGTTCGCACCCTTTAGACCCTATTGGAGCCACCAACCGGGACTAAAGGTCCATCTTTATTCCCGGTTGAGCCACCAACCAGGACTAAAGGGTGCTCCTCCCATTCCTACACCCCCCGTAGAGAAAAGTCTAAAATAAATAAACGAAAATGATAGAAACTTCAAATTTTAAAATCCTTTGGGATTCGTATATCTCACACAACCTACTTTTAGGGAAAATTAAAAAATGTGAATTTTGTTTAAAAAGGAGAGTATATTTCTTGGTAAAATGGCAATAACTTTTGCGTATGAACTCAAAAAAAGTTTAAGATATGAAAAAGTATCTAGGCGAAAAGTATGATCCGTTTTTAGTCGCCTATGGCCGCATGTCATTTTTTAGATTTTCAAAATTTGAAAGGGAATCTGAAAGCAGGAACATTTTAGTTTTTGCACAAAATTCTGATTTTTATTAAATTCATAAATATTATTATTACTTAATCATTATTATTTATTTTAATAATTATTTGGAATTTACAACATAAAATTATGTGACATCAAACTCTAGGGGTTAACAGGATTGATATCATAATTTTATCGTGAAGTCATGGGCACAGTCTTGGAGGCTCATGTTGGAGTAATGGGCCACAGGTAGGCTAACCCGAGGCCCAGAACCTTTCAAGGCATCGAGGCTGACTGCACCCCTCAAGACACCAAGATGAAGAGCCGTCTTCTGGAGGCCGGCTGGAGGAACAGCCGGCTGCCCATAGACGGCCGAGTCCCGGAAGCGACGTCGAGACAAGCCGACTCCTAGCAGGCGGCTTCCAGAGAAGCCGGCCCCGAGGAGTCGGCCCGCGGCACCAGCGAAGCCCATGCCCTCATCAAGGGGGACGGGACAGGGAATGGCTATAGTGTAGCCCATCCCTTCCCCTTTCCCAGGGGCTGGCGTGGCCATAGTGCGCTGTACGGGCGGAGATCTCCCCCCGGCGCGGCACCGTTGCCATGCCATACCTATCATCATCACAAGCATGCGGATTCCTGCTCCCACGATGGCCTGTCGGTATGGCCCAAGGACGATGGGCCCCACCAGTCAGCGAGAGTCTAGAAGACGGCAAGAGCCCTACCAGTCAGACCCGATGGAGGTCAGCCCTTAACAGTCGGCCCGCCCCTTCCTCGGGACCCACGCGCCATTAACCATACAAGACGCGGAGTGGCTATAGTAATCGCCTGCCAGGCGACGGAGCTGTAGCCACGATCCCCTGACCAAGCCTGCGTCAATAGAGTCACGACTACAGTGATCAGCAGCCGACAAGACCCGAGAGTGGCGGGGACGGCCTGTTGGCCCCGTACCCAACCAGTCGGCGGGGCCCACCAGGCGGCGGGCCCCAGTAGTTGGCGGAGAAGCCGGCGGCCGAAGAGACTGATAGCCGGGCCCTACGCCCGGCCGGATTACCACTGTACCCCTGGGGGTAGGCCTATATAAACCCCCCAGGGCACCCATGCAAAGGGTTCCCAACCTGT
>NC_041386.1:603065579-603255216 GCF_002162155.2 Triticum dicoccoides | reverse complement strand
GTGGCGGGGACGGCCTGTTTGCCCCGTACCCAACCAGTCGGCGGGGCCCACCAGGCGGCGGGCCCCAGTAGTTGGCGGAGAAGCCGGCGGCCGAAGAGACTGATAGCCGGGCCCTACGCCCGGCCGGATTACCACTGTACCCCTGGGGGTAGGCCTATATAAACCCCCCAGGGCACCCATGCAAAGGGTTCCCAACCTGTCAGAACTAGACCAGATCATAGGAGAAGGAGAGAGGTAGCCTCGCCCCTCCTATCTCCAACATACAACTCAAGGGGTACCTTTGTATTCACTTGCGCCTTAGTGATCATGCGGAGACCCCGCAGAGCAGGACTAGGGGTGTTATCTCCTAGGAGAGCCCCGAACCTAGGTAAAGTACGCTGGCATTCGTGTCTATGCCTCATCCCGCTTCCGGGCACCGGCAACATTCTACTCGCTCCCACCATGATAAGCCATCCATTGGCATATGTCGCACCCGACCCATGACATTTGGCGCCCATCGTGGGGCGAGGTGCACCGTCATCCGGAGACCTGCTCTGGACGGGAACCCTTTTCCTCCCTGGCGAGCGTAGCCAGCCCGGCACGCCAGATGGTGTCTGCACCGACGTGTTGCTTGGCGCAGAACTCGCCTGCGCGGCGAGTTGCCTCACTGACCTTGTTGGCGAGGTTCGCCTCTCTGATGAGCCCGCGTCTGATGTGGGCAGCGATGGCCCGGAGAGCCGCCTCGTCAGCCTCCTCGATCAGCTCCACGTAGCCCGCGAGCCTACTGCGGACTTGGAGTCCGTTGGCTCCACCGACCCGATGCTTGTCGACTCTGACACTGTGTCGCTTGACGCGTTCCCCACCAATGTGGTCGTCTACGACGAGCCGCCTCTCTACGCGGAGAGCGGCAAAAGCGCCGTCACGGAGGTGCTTGTCATCGGTCACGGTGAGCACTCCGGTGGAGGTGCTCACGACCCGCTCGACACAGCACTGCAAGACCTGACGACGCCCATCCCAGAAGACGCCGACGCCGAGGCGCTGGAAGCACGCCGCATCCAGCTCGTCAAAGGCGCCAAGAAGCTGGCTAGCATGAGACGCATGTCGGAAGCCTACCAGCGCGAGATGGACCGCGCTGTGGGCGGCACGCCGGCTCTCGCTGGGCCCAGCCGCCTTGGCACGGTCCAGCAGCGCGGAGTGGCCATCACCAACCTGTTCGGGGCGGATCACCCCGTCTATGCCACGCCCGCTGAAAACATCCGAGCTGCCCAGGCGGTAGCAGACGAGCTGCACAAGTTCGAGGGCGAAGAACGTCGCCTGATGGCGGAGCACGTCCAACGGCTCCTCGACGCGGCTGCTGAGCAGCATGAGGCCGGCTGCCGCACTGAGGTGCCCCGCCGGCAAAATGACGACCTGCCTCCCTGCCGAGATCAAGGCGCGATATCTCAGATGCCGACTGGTGGCATCCACGGAAGAAGAGACAAGGACCCGGCTGCCAGCCGCAGTCGGACTCGCATCACCATCGAGTGCGACCAAGATGGCTGCCCAAGAGCAGTGGAACGACGGGACGACTGTCCACCTCCTCCCCCTTGCCGGGAAAGGCGCGTCTCCCCGCCGCCTGTTGATCACGCGACACTCGGCGACCGCCTTGGCCACCAGATCGACCGTCTCCACCGATCCCTGGCGCTAGAAGAAGATGAGTTGGGTCTGCCGTGTTTCGTCCCCCGCATTCGAGATGAGCCCTTCCCCAAAGGGTTCACGCTCTCAAGAGACACGCCCAAGTACACCGGCTCTGTGAAGCCGGAAGACTGGCTGGTAGACTACTCCACGGCAGTCAGCATAGCAAACGGCAATAAGCGTGTTGCTGTGAAGTATGTTCCGCTCATGGTCCAGGGCACGGCCCGGACATGCCTGAACAGTCTGAAGCCCCGCAACATCAACAACTGGGTCGACTTCACCGACGCCTTCGTCCGCAACTTCACCAGCACGTACAAGCGGCCGCCCAAACCTCGCCAACTTTCCTTGTGCGTGCACGGCCCCAACGAGTCAACTGGCGACTACCTCACACGCTAGGCCGAGCTCTGCAACTCTTGCGAGGGCGTGCACGAGGTGCAGGCTATTGAGTACTTCACCGCCAGGTTCCGAGAAGGCAACCTCTTCAAGCACCAACTCCTCTGCGACGAGCCGGCGACCCTCGACGAGCTGCTAATCATAGCAGACAAGTATGCCATGGCCGACTCCTCCATGAAGGCAGAGATCCAAGTTGATGCCTCTGGCAAAGTAGCCCCTCAAGCTCCACGAACCCCGGCTGGCGACTCCAGTCGGCGCCAGCAACCAAGCGACCATAAGCGCAAGGCCACGCAACCGGCTTCCACAAGTCGGTAGGTGGCGACAGTCGAAGACCAGCAGCCGGAAGGGCAGCCTCCGTCCAAACGCCAGAAGGGCGGCAAGCCCAATTGGCTGCCGGCTTTCTCATATGAGCAGACTCTAGATGCACCCTGCAAGTTCCATAGCTGCACAAAGCCGTCCAACCATGTCACTCGGAAGTGCCATTGGCTCACCATGATCGCCAAGGGAGACGACCTCTTGCCTTGCCCGCCTGCTGGGCAGCCGCCTCCTCCTCCGCCCCAGCAGCCGGCGGTCAGACCAGTCGGAGCCATACAAGGCAAGTATCCAGAAGAGCACGGAGCTTATGTCGTGTTCACCAGCGTGGCCGATGACCGACGCAGCAGGCAGCTGCAGCAACAAGAAGTGAATGCGGTAGCATCAGAGACACGAGAGTTCATGCATTGGTCTGAGAAGCCCATCAGCTGGAGCAAAGCCTACCACCTGGAAGTGATGCCCAAACCCGACTCCTATGCCCTGGTTTTGGATGCCACCTTTGCCACAGATAGGCGAGCTGCTCACTTCTCCCGAGTTTTGATAGATGGTGGCAGCAGCATCAACATCATGTACAAAGATACCATGGAGAAGTTAGGAATCAAACAAAGGCAGCTTTAGTCTAGCCGGACTGTATTCCATGGCATAGTTCCTGGCCTTTCTTGCTCACCAATCGGCAAGATCCAGATAGAAGTCCTCTTTGGAGACAAGGATCACTTCCGCCGAGAGCCAGTCTGGTTTGAGGTGGTGGACCTTGAGAGCCCATACCATGCACTACTTGGCCGGCCTGCTCTGGCCAAGTTCATGGCGGTCCCCCACTATGCCTACCTCAAGATAAAGATGCGGAGTTCCAAGGGAATTCTGACCATCGCCGGCGACTACAAGAAGTCATCCGACTGCGCAGCTGAGAGCAGTCGGTTGGCCGAGTCCCTCGTGCTCGCAGCTGAGAAGCGGCGCCTTGACCGGGTTGTGGCGATGGCAGGCAAGCGGCCGGAGATGTCGCCCGATCCCAAGGAGTCGGAAGCCGAGGGCTCGTTCAAGCCGGTCAAAGAAACAAAGAAGATACCCTTGGACCCGGAGCCCCCGGAGAGGTATGCTGTCATAGGTGCAAACCTTGACAGCAAATAGGAAGGCGAGCTCATCGATTTCCTCCATGAGAATCGGGACATCTTTGCGTGGTCCCCCAAAGACATGCCGGGTGTCCCGACGGATTTCGCCGAGCACAAGTTACATGTCCGGTCCGATGCCAAGCCAGTCAGGCAGCCCTTGCGCCGCTTGTCAGAAGAGAAACAAAGAGTCGTTGGAGAAGAGATAGCCCGGCTGCTGGCAGCCGGCTTCATCATGGAGGTGTTCTTTCCTGATTGGCTGGCCAACCCAGTCCTTGTGCTGAAGAAAAACAAGCAGTGGCATATGTGTATTGATTACACCAGCCTCAACAAGGCATGCCCCAAGGACCCGTTCGCTTTGCCAAGAATCGACCAAGTGATAGACTCCATAGCCGGATGCGAGCTGTTGAGTTTCTTGGATGCATATTCAGGGTATCACCAGATCAAGCTGAACCCGGCTGACGGACTGAAGACCGCTTTGGTCACACCATTTGGAGCCTTCTGCTACTTAACCATGACATTCGTCTTGAGGAATGCCTGCGCCACGTTTCAACGTTGCATGCAGAAGTGCCTACTCAAGCAACTCGGCAGGAACGCCCATGTTTACGTGGACGATGTGGTGGTGAAGACGAAGAAGCATGGAACGCTGCTAGAAGACCTCAAGGAGACCTTTGAGAACCTACGCCGGTTTGAAATCAAGCTCAACCCAGAGAAATGTGTCTTCGGAGTACCAGCCAGCCAGCTTCTTGGTTTCCTAGTCTCAGAACACGGCATAGAGTGCAAACCTGTGAAGATCAAGGCCATCGAGAGGATGGAAGTACCCACCCGACTGCTGGATGTGCAGAAGTTCACCGGTTGTTTGGCATCCATCAGCCAATTCATCAGTCGGCTGGGCGAGAAGGCTCTTCCTCTGTACCAGCTCATGAAGAAGACCACTTTTTTCGAGTGGAACGACAAGGCGGATGAAGCTTTTCTCCAACTCAAAAAGATGTTGACTACTCCACCTGTCCTGCTGGCTCCGACTCCTAAGGAGCCCATGCTCCTCTACATCACTGCCACTAGCCGAGTGGTCAGCACAGTCATCGTGGTAGAGCGCAAGGAGGAAGGCAAGGCACTACCAGTCCAGAGACCGGTGTATTATGTGATGCCCCAAGACCGGAGCTTCAGATGCCTTCCATATGTTCCGGGTTTCGCCGTGTGTTTCATTTGTGCCTGCCCTTTTATTTTTGCATTGCATCATGTCATCATGCCATCATCTCATAAATATTTTGCAACTCAACTAAATAAATGGCATGGATCTTTGATCCATTTAAACCGAGGGAATTCACATGGTGATTCTCTTTAAAACATATCCTCTTGATATTTAGAGAGCTATAGTGAATATTCCAATTATTTGGATTTACCGCAACCACACTTGCAAAATATCCCAATGCCCTTGTTATCTTAATTCTTGGTCTCCAACATGGCCATATATTTCTTTCATCATATTTTGGAGCTCCACCAAAAATCCGAACATGTTTGGACACCTCTATTTCCTAGCCCTGGTTCAAACCATTTGAATTAAATTCAAATGACTTTAAATTAAATCCTTGCAATCATGCCTCTTCTATTTTCTTGGATCAAGCTCATTTTTGTGAGTCCAGGAAAATTATTAGCGTGTCCCACTTCTTTTCCTAACCTCGCTTTCTTTTCTTTCTTATCATTGTTTTGTTTTATTTATTTTTCTTTAGAGTGAGAGGGAAGAGAGCCTAACCGGCCTCTGGGGCCTAACCCAGACTCGCAGTATTGCTCTGCTCAGCCCACCAAGGCCCATCCAGCGCCGGCCCACCTAACCCCTGCAACCCTAGCCCGACCAAACCCCCCCTCTCGCTTCCCTGCTCGATCCCTCCAGTGCCGCTAGGAGTTCGATCCCCTCTCCCTCCCGCGAGTGCATCTCTCCCTTGATCCCTTCCCTCGTCTCCCTCGCGCCGCCAGAGACAGCGAGCGCTCCTTGCTCGAAATTCCCCGGTCCCCATCTCTCCCTCCTCTCTCTCTCCTCGCAATGCACCAGGGAGAAGCCCCACTCCCTCCTCCTATCGCCTTTGCTCGACCCTGAGCGCCTGAGGCGTTTTTCCCGCTTGCCTCCTCCGAGCACCGCGTCTTGCCAGTCTCCTCTGCCCCGCGAGGTTGCTGCCGGTGAACCTGGTCGCCATGGTGCCTCCTCGTCGGCAAGCCATCCAGGTCCCGATGCCCTTCACCATCGACGACCAGCACCATCGCCCGCTGCTTCCTGTGTTGAGGAGCCTCCGCCTTCCTCCACAGCCGCGCCCGGCCTCCCGCACCACTACCGTCTCCAGCCACGGTCGCTTCTACGCTGCTGCTCTGCTCCGCTCTGCCGCCCCTGCTCTGCCCAGCTAGCGCGCCGCCGCTGCCCTCCTCTGCTCCGCCTCCATTGCGCCAAGGCACCCTGGTCATCTCCTGCTCCGCTTCCCTGCTTTAGGCCAAGGCCGACGCTGGGCACTTCTTCTAGCCGCATCTCGGCGACACACCAACAACCAGCAGCTCGAGCTGCCTCTGTTCATCTCCGGTGACCTCCCGAGGCAGAGTCGTGCAAGTCCCTCGATGCCCTTTTAGTTCATCAAGATCGCCAAGTCCAGTGGTGCGCCAAGTTCCTCTCCGATGCATGTACGACTTCGGTTCCCTGGATTCGTCAAGTACCACGTCCATCGCGTTTCGTTTCATCACCGTCAAGACCGAGAGGACTCCAAGTACCAGGACGACGAGGACTGCCAAGTTCGTCCACCGCCGTCAAGTGAACGACTACCGTCGCTGAAGACCCATGAACCAAAAAACTTCAAGTTTAACTATGTTGCAAGAATGAGACCGGCGGGTCCGAAGACCCAACTACCACGACAACCCCTAAGGATTCGAATTCGTCAAGTTAACCTTCGAACCGTGTACCCCTGCACTGCAACGAAACGCCGAGTTCCTCTCTGAACATGTGTGCCCCTACCATCGACATGCATTCCACCAAGTACCACTACCGTTAACCTCGAAGGGGCTGGAGTCATCAAATGCCTCTCCGAACGAACGTGAACCACGACTTCCTCTACGAACTCAAACCGCTCTGGGAATGTTCTTTTGGAAGGTATAACCCCGAGACGACCGTCCGTGAACGAATGCTTGCGATGTTTGAGAAGCTCGTGTTTGCACCGTGTCGAAGTTGTCATTTGTTTCCTTGTCACCAACTCGGGGGACACCCGGAATCCGGGATCACCCCACCATCTTTTGCATGCTCCCGTCACTTTTACTTTTTGCTCCGGTATTTCCATGAGCTACCGGAACTGTTATCGTTGCCGTGGCACCCCTTTCTTTCCACCACGGTGAAAAATGCTTCTTAATGCTCTTGTCAACTTTTAATAAAAATTGCATAAACTTGAACATGTCATCCGCATCATGTTAACAACTTTAAGATGTTTAAAATTGTTGTTGCATTAAGTTGCTAATGCATATGGAGATTTACCTGATTTGTTGTTTGTTATATCCGGCCTCATTTAAATTGTTTAAATGGTATAGTTTTGTTATGCTTCACCTCTTGCCATGTAAACCAACATTTAATATTATTGAGTACCTAACCGAGAGTGAACTAAATAATTGATGTGGTGTTCCATCAATATGCAATGGAGTTGCACATTGGGCTCCACTTAATTTGTAGGATTGCTTGTGCACTTTGCCATGCCATGCTTCTTTAAATCGGACATACATCGTACTTGATTCTGCATCATACCATGTTTATGTGGTGGTTGTTTACTATGTTGTTTGCTTCTTTCCGGTGTTACTTCTTTGGGTTAGTTCCGATAACGTCGCATTTGTGAGGATCCGTTCGACTACGTCCATTTGTCTTCTTCATGGACTCGTTCTTCTTCCTTGCGGGATCTCAGGCAAGATGACCATACCCTCGAAATCACTTCCATCTTTGCTTGCTAGTTGCTCGCTCTATTGCTATGCCTATGCCGCGATACGTACCACTTGCTATAACATGCTTCCCATATTGCCATGAGCCTCTAACCCACCTTGTCCTAGCAAACCGTTGTTTGGCTATGTTACCACTTTGCTCAGTCCCTCTTATAGTGTTGTTAGTTGCAGGTGAAGATTGGAGTTTGTTCCATGTTGGAACATGGATTTTGTTGGGATATCACAATATCTCTTATTTAATTAATGCATCTATATACTTGGTAAAGGGTGGAAGGCTCGACCTTATGCCTGGTGTTTTGTTCCACTCTTGACGCCCTAGTTTCCGTCATACCGGTGTTATGTTCCTTGATTTTGCGTTCCTTATGCGGTTGGGTTATAATGGGAACCCCTTGACAGTTCGCCTTCAATAAAGCTCCTCCAGCAAGGCCCAACCTTGGTTTTACCATTTGCACTAACAACCTATCACCTTCCCTTGGGTTCTGCAGACTCAAGGGTCATCTTATTTTAACCCCTCGGGCCAGTTCTTGTCCAAGTGTTGGTCCAAACTAGAGTCCTTTGCAGCGCCACCTCGGGGAAACCCAAGGGCTGGTTTAGTTGTACGGAGTGCTCATCCGGTGTGCCCTGAGAACGAGATATGTGCAGCTCCTATCGGGATTTGTCGGCACATTCGGGTGGCTTTGCTGGTCTTGTTTTACCATTGTCGAAATGTCTTGTAACTGGGATTCCGAGCCTGATCGGGTCTTCCTAGGAGAAGGAATATCCTTCGTTGATCGTGAGAGCTTGTGATGGGCTAAGTTGGGACACCCCTGCAGGGTTTTGAACTTTCGAGAGCCGTGCCCGCGGTTATGGGCAGATGGGAATTTGTTAATGTTCGGTTGTAGAGAACTTGACACTTAACTTAATTAAAATGCATCAACCGCGTGTATAGCCGTGATGGTCTCTTTCCGGCGGAGTCCGGGAAGTGAACACGATGTTGGAGTTATGCTTGAACGTAAGTAGGCTAGGATCACTTCTTGATCATAGATTCTCGAACGTGCTTTGCCTTCTCTTCTCACTCTCATTTGCGTATGTTAGCCACCATATATGCTAGTGCTTGCTGCAGCTCCACCTCACATACCTTTTCCTACCCATAAGCTTAAATAGTCTTGATCACGAGGGTGTGAGATTGCTGAGTCCCCGTGACTCACAGTTTACTTCCAAAACCCGTTTGCAGGGGCCGATGATACCGTGCAGGTGATTCAACCGAGCTCAAGGAGGAGCTCGATGAAGATCTTGGTCATTGTGTTTTTCGTTTCCAGTTGATCAGTAGTGGAGCCAAGTTGGGGCGATCGGGGATCTGTAGCATTAGGGGTAGTCTTCTTTTATTTTGGTTCCGTAGTCGGACTTTGATTGTATCTGGATGATGTAATGCTTTATTCATGTATTGTATGAAGTGGCGATTGTAAGCCAACTCTGTTCCTCTTTCTTATTCAGTACATGGGATGTGTAAAGATTGCCCCTCTTGCGACATTGCTTACAATGCGGTTATGCCTCTAAGTCGTGCTCCGACACGTGGGAGATATAGTCGCATCGTGGGTGTTACAAGTTGGTAATCAGAGCCTTCCCTGACTTAGGAGCCCCCTGCTTGATCGAATCGCTGGCGTTGTTGAGTCTAGAAAAATGTTTTGAGTCTTATAGGATTATATATATCGGAGAGTAGGATTCTTTTTACTCCTCAGTCCCTTCATCGCTCTGGTGAGGCATCCTGACGTAGAGTTTTGACTCTTCTCTTCTCAAATTTCACTAAAAAATTTTTAGGATCACGCGGGTATCTTGGAATCGTTTCGATGGTTTTGTGACGAGAACATTGTTCTTGGTGCCTCCTGACATTTAGGGGTTGTGGCAGTGTCCCGGGGAGTTGAGCTCCGAGGTGTTGTCGTCACAGTTTTATCATTGCAATTCTGGAATACCTGAGTTTCGCCGACTTCGAAAATCTCTTTTATGCAGTTGTTGGTGAGATAACCTCGACGCCACCCAGTACTGGGGGGGGGAGTTTGGGAGTATTGCCATAACTCATATAACGGATGCTTTTCGAAGGTTCAGGTAAACGATTTCCGAAAGTTTCTTGGTTATGTGTTGAAGGATGGATACAGCTGGATGTAGGATTTGCTAGTTTTGGGTGAGATATTATGCTTCCCCTGTATCCCCAACACCTAATTGCATAACCGTAAAGTTTCGGGAGTTTATAAGTGGGAATTCAAGTAGTTCTTAAGATATCTTTCCGACAGATGTATGATATGAAATTGGGGTTCGACGTCTAGTGGTCCGCCTATCCACGGTTGGTTTTACAGTGGTTTGGTTGTTTCTTAAAGAGTCACTACAAGAAATATGTCAACTTGTGACCACCACTATTGGTCACAAATTTCCATTTGTGACCTTTTTGTGACCAAAAACAGAAGGTCAAAAGCTGGCCATCGTAAACTGACTATAGCGACCTTTCTTCTGGAATGGTCGCAAACGTTTATGACCAAAATAAGTCCATTGTGGCGTTTTGGTCACTAGCAACCTCCCCAGGCCACGTAGGCATCCAGCGTGGCAAGCTGATGTGGCACAAGATTCAGCCCGGTCCAATTTAGTTTTCTACATGGGCCTAGCCCATTAATTCAGCCTTTCTATATTTTTTTCGTGTTAATTTTTCGTTGACTTCATGGGCCAAGCCCAACATTGCAGCCTTTTTATTTTTGGGCCATGGCCTTTTTGTCTTAGCAGTCCCATTTTTGTTTTTTATAAAATGGGTCCCCGTTTTGAGGTTTTGGTAACTGGGTCCTAGCTGTCAGGGTCATATTCTTCATTTTTTTCAATTTAACATAAATAAATACCCAGTATGTCTGAGTCGCCGGACAAAACAATTCTACAAGTAACACTTCAAATATTATCGGCCAGATTCAATACAAAGCTCCTGCTGTACAAAATAAGCTCTAACATACACTTTGCAAGCTCTGCAAGTGTAATAACAGTATGCCAGTCACAGCTACAAGCTCCACAAGTTCAATAATGAGATACAGTATTTTACAAGCTCTACAAGTGTTATGTTCTTCAGCATGGATCTCCTTCGACAGCTTTACTGGACGACCTGTTACATGAATCAACAAAAAAGAATCAAAAAACTGAAGCCAATATATTATGAGCAGACCTTTCAAAAAAGGGCAGTTATTAAGAATGCCAACACAAATTCAGCTAGTACCATGCTTTTTATTCTCCAGCTAGTTAAAATGAGATACTCATTCATACAAGAAAACAGAGACACAATATGAAAATTCATTGCACAAGTGCAGGCCATGCAAAATACTTCACTGCCACACATTGCACCTAAACTTCACAGAAGATATAATTATAAAATTCAGCTTGCTGCTACTGACATTGGAAAACTGCTGCGGGTTTGTTTTGATCACAGAAGATAGAACTGATAACATTAGTTTGCTGCAACTCTGTCGTAGATTTGTTTTAATCGCGGAAGATAGAATTGTTAAAATTCAATTTGCTCTACTGTCATTCAATAACTGCAACTGCAGCGAGACAAGTTCTCTTACCCAGAGAGCCGACGTGCATGGACTTGCGCATCAGATGACAGAGTCGTCGTACTATCATCAATACCAAATTCCCAAACTCAATATAAAAGAAGAGAAGTAACAGCCAACGAAAAAAGTATATGAAGACAAGGAGTGAGCATAAACAACAATTTTATTTACTTTTACTTGTTAGTTGAGGGGTGATGCACAAGGAGTCACAAGTATCTGAAAAACTGACACACGTGAGCTAGGAAGCAAGCATTGGATCAAAATTGGAAAGCGTACGTGACTACATACAACATCTGATTATATAAGCAATTGTACAACGCAGCTATGTGCTAATTGCAGGCCCCGTTTGGATGCAAAGTATTTTCAAAGCATTACTAGAATACCATAGATTTTGAAAAACTGTAGTTTTGAATACTTTGAGGCATTTGGCTATACTAAAAACTACGGTTTCATAAATAGTGGTATTGTTGTTACTGTGGTTCTCTTGGAGTATTAAAAAAAGTGGTCTAGACCTCTTTTTCTCAAACTGAGGAAAAGTCGCTCGTGTCATTGCTGGTTGACTACCGTGCATCTTGGTTCACAAGCATAACTAACCACATGTCAGTATGCTTTCAATGGCATGCACCACACTAATTAAAATAAGATACTGATTCCTATTCTTTGTAATTAGCTACTGCCGATCACGTCTGCAACTTCGTAGCTCAGCTGTAAGAAGACCATACAGCGTTGCATGCAGCCGGCTGGCACACACTGATTCGTGTAGCTCCGTAGGTTTAGTATAAGTTAGATTAAGTTGTGTGACTATCGATCAAAACTACAGTAAAACAACATGAGCCAAACGCATCGGTAGTTTTTCTAAAACTGAGAAAAATGTATTTTCTTTAAAACCATAGTATTCATTGCCCACGCATTGCAATACCGAAGCTTTGAGATACTATGGTATTTTAAATACAGCACTGCCAAACTAGGTTCAGCCGATGACTACACAGCAACAACTACTTCGGACATTGGCTGGAGAAATGCTTATCTTTTTTATTCTTCAACGACATAAAAAGAAATGACAACACAGCACCAACAACAGTAGACTCTCACCCAACTAATATACTAGAACTAGATCAACCAAGCATCAGTTTTAAAAAGCTCGGTTTAAGATACTTCAACGGCGTAAAATCTCAGTAGCATCTCCTTGTAACATCATATGCTCAGCTGACAAACGAGTCACATGCAACTCCTCTACATTATATCACACCAACACACAGAGCTGCATTCTAGATGAGGAACAAAAAAACGTTGATGGCATGCTAGGCATCAGTTTTAAAAAGCTCAATTTTAGATCATCAAAGACCGGAAAGGCCTCAGCGGTCTAAATGTTTCACATCCTCTGCCCAGCACAACATCATCATCGTCACGGAAATTCCCTAAACAGTCAGCTATCCACAAAAACATAGTGACCCACATCACCAACGAGCTACTGTGAGCATGCAAGGACCATATACTATGCAGAGCTACTAAGCAAATGGGATTGGTAAGGAAGGGCAAAGAGAGGGAGGTGGCTACCTACTCCACAGGGGAACTTCCTGGTGGTGATGTTGAGCAGCATCCTGACGGGGCCATTGACCTTGAGCTGCTTCTCCTTGGCGCCCTTCACCAGATCCGAGGTCACTGTTCAACATACGCACACACAAATGCATCAGAACGGAGATGCACAAGTCCAGCCAAATTACAAAAGAAAAAAGAACATCTATTGCGGTGGCGAGGCAGTAAATGAGGCAGGCAGAGCAGAGCACAGGACCTTCTGTGGCACGCCGTCATGGTCAGACTGGACGATGCCCTCCTCGTCGAGCTCGAGGTCAGACTCGACTATGTCCTCGTCGAGCTCATTGGGCTCGGGGGTGGGGTCGCGCATGTCCTGGTCGTCCTCCTTGTCCTCCTCTTCATCATCGATGTCGTCCTCCTTGTCCTCCTCTTCATCGTCGATGTCGTCCATGGAGGTCGCCTGCGCTTCCAAATCCAACACAGTAAAATTAACCAAAAAACACATGGTCCTAGATAGTATAAAATTAACCTAAAACAAACTAATACACAGAATTAGTTCAGGAAAATGGATACAAGCGGACGAATCATCCTAACTAACCAGAAACAAAACATTATTTAGTCGCTAGGCGCTAAAGCGATAGATGTTAAACACTAACTGCCTTAATAAAAAAGAGCAATAGTAACAACCAGCAGGTACTAACGAACAGCTAGCACACCAACCATGCATCAACCGGAAACCAAATATGCATGCAATATGTGTCATGATATGACATACTTTGTAAGTTACTTGGACTTCCAGAACAGGAATCAAACATGAGAAATGTAACAACTGTTACAACAGAAATATTAGAACTAACTCCGTTGCCGGTGAATCCCTGATCTTCACTGCAGTGTCAAGATAAAACCACACAGAGTAATAAGCCTACACAGATTACATGATCTAGTGTACTAAGCTAAATCTACAAGGAGGGCATTTACAAGGACCAAATCATCACCGAAAACAGCACCAAACAGATCATGGTCCTTGATCTGTTTACAGAGGGGTCACCTTCTTGTCCTTGATCTCGCTGGACTGGATCCAGGTCTTGATCTGGTCCCAGCAGTGCTGCAACTTCTTGATCTCCTTCTTGAGGTCCGCCTCGAACTTCTCCTTCTGGTTCGCATTCTCGGTGTCGTTGACCTGCCCCAAAATCATGCAAAATCATGAGAATCTAGCGTGGGGGTTGGGGAGAGGAAAGAAGGAGGCGCGTGCGTGCGTGCCTTGTTCCAGATGTTGTCGAAGACGACGACGCCCTCCTGGACCTTCTTGAGGACGCGGTCGATCTCGCCCTGCAGCTTCCAACTGGCGCCCATGGCATCCGGCGGTTGATCTCATGGCGTCAAACCTCCTCCTCCAGCTCGCTGCCAGCGCAGGCAAGCCTCACCCTCCAGCCCGTGTCATCGGCCCTGCTACGGCGGATTCTCACTACCTCCATCCCGAATCAGACCAGCCCGAGGAGGTCGAACTGCCGCGTGAACTCCTCGAGGAACTTGGTGCGGGTCGGCGGAGGAGCCCAGCTGGGTCGCGATCTGCGGCTTCGAGGAGCCCAGCTGCACGCCGGCCGCGGCCTCTGCCGCTTCCATCTCTCACCTTCTTCTCTCTTCTCCGCCGAGGTTGCCGATGGGCTGTGCGGGTGCAGGATCGGTCCGGCGTGTGGTCCGGGCGAGAGAGTGGATGGGGCGACGCGGATCCAGGTAGCGGGGAACAGGAGCCACTTGAGGGCGGGGAGGCATGGGTACTCAGGCTCCTCGTCGTTGATGCAGGGGTGGAGGCCGGCCATGGTGCAGGGGCGGGGGCGGTGGCAGCGGCGTGGTGGGAGACAGAGGGAGGCGGAGAGGGAAGGACGGTGGCGGCGAGAGTGTGCGTAGATCTGGGTAGCGTGAGGGGAAGGACGGTGGCGGCGGCGATGGGGATAAGGGAGCGACAACGGCGATTGGGAGAAGGGGGCTAGGGTTTCGTGTGTGGACGAGGATGAGAGGGATTCGGGAGGGGTGACAGCGACGAGGGGGTGTGGGCTGCCGTTGGATCCAGGCGCATCGGACGGTGCTTAATCCATGATCCGCGTGAGATGATTTTAGACCAATCAGAACGCAGTATCTCCTTTGATGATGTTAAGACCATTTAAATTGGTCATAATTGATTAAAAATAAGATTTTGAATCATCTCTGCTATTTGACGACCTAAGAAATTTGTAAAAATAAATAGAAATAAAAAACCTTCACATTCTGTCACCATGTGTAACCTACTTTTCAGCAAAAATAAAAAACTTTGAATAATATAAATATCATTAAAAAAAGTGTTCTAAGATATGATTTTTTTGTAAGAGAATCATTTTTCGAGTGTCCAAAATGATATTTTTATAAAGAACCTAGCAAATATTTGTTGCAAATTTGGAGCACATCAATTTTATTACTCACAATCATAGCACATGTGGGCGGCGAGCAGCTTGAGTGTGCGCGGGCGGCAGAGGATGAGGGGGGAGAATGAGGCCGGTTTGAACCCAAATGATTAAACTTATCGCCAAGGAAGTTTTGAGTTTTTGTGAAGGACCTACCACATATTTGTTGAAAAATTGAACCAATTCAATTTTTCAAAATACTAGGCCATATTTAATGCATAATTGACCAAATGGTTGGGTGTCAAAAGTTTTGATCCACCTCTCGTGAAAAGACTAATTTCTGCCGATTCAGCTGGAAGCGGGTCAAATTTGAACCGTGACTGCCTCATAGTTTGCTATTTATTTTTCCCAAAAATCATTTTTGGTACAAAAGTATCTATTTAATCAGAGAAACAACAAAAGTTTTCAGGGATTCAACTAGGAACAACCATGCCCACCGTTTTGACCGCGTTTTCAAATGGGCATAGAAAATTCAAAAAAATCAAATAATTGGAGAACCTTCGCGTTGTGTCATTATATGTGACCAAGTTAGCAGGAAAAATAATAAACTTGTAATACGACAATTCTTTCAAAAAAAGTGTTCTCAGAAATGAGCTATCATCTCTGAAGATTCATGGCTTTCAAGCCAAATGATCAATCTTATGGCCACATTCATGGCATAGTTTGTTCAAATGATCTCATATTGTGCACAAGGGTGCATATTAGAATGGCAAACAATGTTGCCTAAGAAACTTTTCATTTTCTTTGGACGAAAAAACCATTTTCCATTTTTCGAGTGCCCAAAAGGAGGTTTTTTTGTGAAGGACCTCCCAAATAATTGTTGCAAAATTGGACCAAATCATTTTTATAAAATACTAGACCATATTTAATGCACAATTGACCAAATGATTGGGTGTAAAAAGTTTTGATCCACCTCTCGTGAAAAAGAAAAAATTTCGCCGATTCAGGTGGAAGCGGGTCAAATTTGAACTGTAGCTGCCTTGTAGTTTGCTCTTTATTTTTTCCAAAAATCATTTGTAGGTACATAAGTATCTATTTAATCAGAGAAACACCAAAAAAATTCCAAGATTCAACCACTAGCTAGGAACGGTCATTCCCGCCGTTTTGATCGCATTTTTAAACGGGCATAAAAATTTCAAAAAAAATCAAAAAATTGGGAAACCTTCGCATTGTGTCATTATATGTGGCCAAGTTCCCAGGAAAAATAATAAACTTGTAATACGGCAATTATTTTTAAAAAGTGTTCTCAGAAACGAGCTATCATGTGTGGAGATCAATGGCTTTCAAGCCAAATGATCAATGTTATGGCCACATTCATGGCATCGTTTGTTCAAATGATCTCATATTGTGCACAAGGGTGCATATTGGAATGTCAAACAATGTTGCCTAAGAAAGTTTTCATTTTCTTTGGACGAAAAAATCATTTTCCATTTTTCGACTGCCTGAAAGGAGGTTTTTTTGTGAAGGACCTCCCAAATAATTGCTGCAAAATTGGACCAACTCAATTTTATAAAATACTAGGACATATTTAATACACAATTGACAAAATGGTTGGTTGTAAAAATGTTTGTTCCACCTCTCGTGAAAAAGGCAAATTCCCGCCGATTCAGGTGGAAGCGGGTCAAATTTGAACTGTAGCTACCTTGTAGTTTGCTCTTTATTTTTTCCAAAAATCATTTCTAGGTACATAAGTACCTATTTAATCAGAGAAACACCAAAAAAATTCCAATATTCAACCACTAGCTAGGAACGGTCATTCCCGCCGTTTTGACCGCATTTTGAAACGGGCATAAAAAATTCAAAAAGAATCAAAAAATTCGGAAACCTTCACATTGTGTCATCATATGTGACCAAGTTTTCAGGAAAAATAACAAACTTGTAATACGGTAATTATTTAAAAAAGTGTTCTCAGAAATGAGCTATCATCTGTGAAGATTCATGGATTTCAAGCCGAATGATCAATCTTATGGCCACATTCATGGCATAGTTTGTTCAAATGATCTCATATTGTGCACAAGGGTGCATATTGGAATGGCAAACAATGTTGCCTAAGAAAGTTTTCATTTTCTTTGGACGAAAAAACCATTTTCCATTTTTCGACTGCCTGAAAGGAGGTTTTTTTGTGAAGGACCTCCCAAATAATTGTTGCAAAATTGGACCAACTCAATTTTATAAAATACTAGGACATATTTAATACACAATTGACAAAATGGTTGGTTGTAAAAATGTTTGTTCCACCTCTCGTGAAAAAGGCAAATTCCCGCCGATTCAGTTGGAAGCGGGTCAAATTTGAACTGCAGCTGCCTCATAGTTTGCTATTTATTTTTTTCAAAAAATCATTTCTAGGTACATAAGTATCTATTTAATCAGAGAAACACCAAAAAAATTCCAAGATTCAACCACTAGCTAGGAACGATCATTCCCGTCGTTTTGACTGCATTTTGAAACGGGCATAAAAAATTCAAAAAAATTCAGAAAATTGGGAAACCTTCGCATTGTGTCATCATATGTGGCCAAGTTCCTAGGAAAAATAACAAACTTGTAATACGGTAATTATTTAAAAAAAGTGTTCTCAGAAATGAGCTATCATCTCTGAAGATTCATGGATTTCAAGCCAAATGAACAATCTGATGGCCACATTCATGGCATAGTTTGTTCAAATGATCTCATATTGTGCACAAGGGTGCATATTGGAATGGCAAACAATGTTTCCTAAGGAAGTTTTCATTTTCGTTGGACGAAAAAACCATTTTCCATTTTTCTAGTGCCCGAAAGGAGGTTTTTTTGTGAAGGAACTACCAAATAATTGTTGCAAAATTGGACCAAATCATTTTTATAAAATAATAGGCCATATTTAATGCACAATTGACAAAATGGTTGGGTGTAAAAGTTTTTGATCCACCTCTCGTGAAAAAGACAAATTTCCGCCGATTCAGTTGGAAGTGGGTCAAATTTGAACTGCAGTTGCCTCATAGTTTGCTATTTATTTTTTCAAAAAATCATTTCTAGGTACATAAGTATCTGTTTAATCAGAGAAACGCCAAAAAAATTCCAAGATTCAACCACTAGCTAGGAACGGTCATTCCCGTCGTTTTGACTGCATTTTGAAACGGGCAGAAAAAATTCAAAAAAAATCAAAAAATTGGGAAACCTTCGCATTGTGTCATCATATGTGTCCAAGTTCCTAGGAAAAATAACAAACTTATAATACGGCAATTATTTTAAAAAAGTGTTCTCAGAAACGAGCTATCATGTGTGGAGATCAATGGCTTTCAAGCCAAATGATCAATCTTATGGCCACATTCATGGCATAGTTTGTTCAAATGATCTCATATTGTGCACAAGGGTGCATATTGGAATGACAAACAATGTTTCCTAAGGAAGTTTTCATTTTCGTTGGACGAAAAAACCATTTTCCATTTTTCGAGTGCCCGAAAGGAGGTTTTTTTGTGAAGGAACTACCAAATAATTGTTGCAAAATTGGACCAAATCATTTTTATAAAATACTAGGCCATATTTAATGCACAATTGACAAAATGTTTGGGTGTAAAAGTTTTTGATCCACCTCTCGTGAAAAAGACAAATTTCTGCCGATTCAGTTGGAAGTGGGTCAAATTTGAACTGCAGCTGCCTCATAGTTTGCTATTTATTTTTTCCAAAAATCATTTCTAGTTACATAAGGACCTATTTAATCATAAATACAAGGTTTGGTGGCGATACGTCGAGTTTTGGGCGGTGGCCGAGGGCCCCAACTCTAGAGCACGTAAACTCGCATGCCCGTCGCGTGGTCACCGCGTGACCGTAATGTTGCCATGTGTTCTGGGCGGCCTAGGCATGTCTAGTGGGTTGGGCACTCCCCAGGTTGGTGTTAGGAAGAAAATTACAACATAAGATTCTCACGAGGAGACCGATCGATGCTCAAACATGAATTAGCAGCCAAGTGTTTGATTAGCGGTACGGAAAATGCACATGGCCAATGGGCGTGAGTTTTGGCTGAGGATGATCATCTACTAAGGATAATGTCTTCACAAATTTTGAGATCAAAAGGAGGATCCTAGGTGGTACTTGCTTTGCAAAGTACCACGCTGGACAAAAATATGAATGTTGAAGCTGGGCTCAAAATAATGAATGGAGTGAGCTGAAATTTTGTGGAGGATGGTTATTTGGGCATAGGAAAGCATTGTAGAAAATTGATACCATTTGGACATGCCAAAGTAGTACTTCCTTCACAATGCTCTTCTATGGACAGAAACTTGGGAAAACTAGTGAGAGAGATTTGATGAATGAAATGAGCTCAACATTGGTGTAGGTAAGTTACTTAGGTATGGTAATGCGCTGGTAAATTTTCAGATCATTTGGGTAAGCCTAGCTAGTACTTACTTCACAAAGCTTCTCTTGAGGTAGAAACTTTGGAAATTTACCGAGAAAGATTTACTAGGAAAATTGAGCTGAATATTATCATGTGGCAATGATTTGGGTACGGAAGAGTGCCCGAAAAGTTTGAGGGTAATAGGAGGGGTCTATATAACACTTGCTTTGCAACGTGCCAATTTGGTCATAAAATATAAATTGAACCTGGGCTCACATAGGTGATTTGACTGAGCTGCAATTTGGAGGAGGGTGATAATTTGGGCATATGAAGGAACTGTATAAATTTCATGTCATTTAGAGATATAAAAAAGGTACTTCCTTCACAATGCTTCTAGGTGGATAAAAACTTTGGAAATTTGCCGAAGAAGATTTGGTAGGCAAATGGAGCTGAATTTTGTCATGCGGTAATGATTTGGATAGGAAAGAGTGCCCACAAATTCCAAGGGCAATCAAGAATATATAAATAGCACTTCCTTCATAAAGTGTTGTTGTGAACAGAATAGGAAAATGAATATTGTTGAATTAGTATTGAACTAGGCAAGGAAGGATTTTTACATATTTGATGAAGATATGCCCCAAAGAATTTATGAGATTTTTTTGGGAATTTTGGGAATGATAGAAATATAGGTTGCTTCACAACCTAGGGGAAAAACTGCCACATGGACATGACACATAGGCAAAACTGATGAGATGGCACCTAGTCATCACAACCCACCACAATCTACAAGGCTATGACCATCTATATTGGTCATTAACAACTAGAAATAAGGCAGCGGACTAGCACTGTTTGCTTTATGACCATTTCGTGTAAGGAAATTACGACCTTTCTGACCAAAATGGTCGCAATGGTTTAGGGTTTGGAGCCCCCTGAACAGCTTTTGACCAATTGGTCTAAAATGGTCATAAATTTATGACCAATTCTTTGAGGGTCACTGACAGAAGGTCATAAGTTGACATATTTCTTGTAGTGAGTCCTTGGCTATGCTGACTCGGGGACGCTTCGTATGTCATGTGCACTGCCTTGTACATGATGGTGCTGTACGATCGAGCCCGTGTGGGCCCCACCACGAAAACTTCGGACAAAATCTCTATCATATGTTTGTTCCAGCTTATTCTGCAAGCCAATCCTTTGTTTTGTTTTGAGTGTGGTATTCGAGTTGCTTTAATGTCAAATGTTGATGCCATACCTTTCCTAAATGGTGTTCTCATATTCCTATGTGGACACTAATCCTTCATGATAATCGAGATTGTCATGTCAATCTTTTTCATCCGGCATGTTTCTCTTCAAGTGGATCCGTTCTTTTTCTATGTCCGCAAGATCAACTCAAGTCCTCTCAACGGTGTTTGTTTCACCCGTCTCCAAGTTGCCTTTGTTTTCCCGCCGTCCCTCCCTTTGTTTCTTCAAGGACTCAGATTTCTGAATCAAGTATCATCTTATTGATGGGAAGCCTCTTCATTCCTTTTCCGTCAATGTCCTTATCCGGTGATTCTCATGAAGATTCTAATGGAGCCTCTCGTTCATCATTCTTCATTCTTTTTCTTCTCCGGTGGTTTTAATTCAAGCCTTTGGTGTTGATCATATCCCTTTTTCCTCGTTTCAAATGCCTTCTCATGCCGGTGCACCTCTTAATTATCCACTCTTGCTATTCTTTTGTTCCGGAGTGCTCAAGATATCTCGAAGATTCATGTTTCCACTCTGCATTTGTTCAAGATCTTTCGAGGATGTTATCTCATTCAAGCCTTTTAATTCAACCGGTGCATTCTCTCCTTTAAATCGTTCAACGGTGTTTCTTTTGAGTGGGCCCTAACCCACAGGTCTTTTCCCAGGATCTTACCTGACTCTTCTGATTTTCCCAGAGCTATCCTCAAATTCTTTTCGAAGTTTGACGTAAGAATGAATTATCACCAGTCATATGTCTTCCTCCAAGATCTTTCAAATTCTTTTCATTGGTGGTTCAACCTTTCCAATTTTAATAACGGAGTGCCTGAACAATTATTGGTGCTGTTTCTCGTCGTCATTCTTGGATTTTCAAGACCAAAGAAGAGTTTTTCCTCCATATCTTATCTCATAATTATTTTCGATTGTGAGAATTCTTTTCATCCATCCGGAGCTTTTCATGAGTAGTTTTCCATTTCTTTCCTCGGAAGGCCATCTTTTCAAATATTATTCATTCCAGCTTTCAGCTCTGTTTCTCCAAATCTTACCGGTGCGTCGTTCAAATATCCTCTAATCAGTTCATGATCTCTTCGTTCTCATGGATCTAAAATCTCTAAAGCATCTTTGTTTATTTGCTAATCCTTCTCGGTGTTTCTTCATGTTTTATTCGTTCTTTTCCAATACTTATGGTGGTTCATTCAAGATTTGTCTTCCTTCATTATCATATCAATTCATTCTTTGTTTCAATCCTACCGGTCGTTCATCGAAGACCTTCTGAAGATTATGCTATATCTCTCCTGAATCCTTTCTACGAGAATAAGTAGTATGCCAAATCCGTTGCTTGTCATCAGTTTAAATTGGTGAAGGATAAGCATAATGTAATTCTTACTCTTGTTTCATCGAGTAAAATTGAATTCCTTATTCTGGAGGCTCATCAAATTCTCGATTTAAATTGTTTCATCTTTTCTTTTTCCGGAGTCCCATGTTTTCCGTATTATATCTTCACGAAGATCCATCTAAATCATTGCAAGGCTTCAATCTTATTCTTTTCATCCTTTAATTCTTTGGACCATTCTTTTATTACCGGAGTTCTTCATGGAGGCTCTACATGATGGTTGATCAAGGATTCAATTTATTCTCAAAGTGTTCATTGAGGTTCTTTGCAGAGGAGTTCAAGCTTTCTGCATCTTGCAATCCGGAGTGCAATTCTTTTTACCTTATCTTTTGAGGTGGTGCTATGTCATTCTTTATCATTTTCCTTCATGTTTCATGTTTCACAAGTTATCAAGAATGAGGTATTTTAAATCGACCAATCTCTTCGTTGGAGTTATCTTGTGTCATGTTTCACCTATATCCTTCCCTAAGGATTGTTGCTATTTATGGTGCTCATAAATGACCCAAGTTTTTCTTTCATCCTCCCGGTGATATAAGCTTCTCGTCTTGTTGTTCATATCAATCCAATTTATCGTTTCCGTTAGTGGCAGGTTGTCACCTCATAATCTTGAGATGTTTTCTATAAGTCCATATCAAGCTTATCCTTTTCGTTGTTGGTTTTCCAACAACTCCGTTATAACTTTCTTGGAAGGGTGATCTTCAAGCTCATTTGTGGCATAAGTTTACCTTTTTCTTCTCCATCTTTTTATTCCAATGATCTATCTTCTATTCTCTCTTACGAAGGCATTGTGATGTTTCTCTCTTCACTCATCTTCTCGAAGTGTGAGGATCGTGTTCTCTTCATGCTTTTCCAGTTAACCAGAGTGTTGTGCCCTTTGCTCAAGTTCTTTTCGCCTTATCAAGTCATACTTCTCTTTTCAACCGGAGTGCTGTCTGAATTTGTTCTTCCTTGTTCCTCTTTCATAACGGAGTGTTTTCAACTTTGTTCATCTCCATTGTGTTCTTTTCTCGAAATGGTTTAACCTCTCAAGGTTCCTTGGTTTCACTCGTTTGTCAAAGAAGCAACTTAGTTTTACATGTTATCTTCCTCTTCCGTTTTCCCTCCGGTGCCATCCTAGATCTCGGGACAAGATCCTCTTGTAGTGGTGGAGTGTTGTGATGCCCCAAGACTGGAGCTTCAGATGCCTTCCATATGTTTCGGGTTTCGCCGTGTGTTTCATTTGTGCCTGCCCTTTTATTTTGCATTGCATCATGTCATCATGCCATCATCTCATAAATATTTTGCAACTCAACTAAATAAATGGCATGGATCTTTGATCCATTTAAACCGAGGGAATTCACATTTGATTCTCTTTGAAACATATCCTCTCGATATTTAGAGAGCTATAGTAAATATTCCAATTATTTGCATTTACCGCAACCACACTTGCAAAATATCCCAATGCCTTTGTTATCTTAATTCTTGGTCTCCAACATGGCCATATATTTCTTTCATCATATTTCGGAGCTCCACCAAAAATCCGAACATTTTTGGACACCTTTATTTCCTAGCCCTTGTTCAAACCATTTGAATTAAACTCAAATGACTTTAAATTAAATCCTTGCAATCATGCCTCTTCTATTTTCTTGGATCAAGCTCATTTTTGTGAGTCCGGGAAAATTATCAGCGTGTCCCACTTCTTTTCCTAACCTCCTTTTCTTTTCTTTCTTATCTTTGTTTTGTTTTATTTTTTTGTTTAGAGTGAGAGGGAAAGAGAGCCTAACCGGCCTTTGGGGCCTAACCCAGCCTCGCAGTATTGCTCTCCTCAGCCCACCAAGGCCCATCCAGTGCCGGCCCACCTAACCCCTCCAACCCTAGCCCGACCAAACCCCCCCTCTCGCTTCCCTGCTCAATCCCTCTAGCGCCGCCAGGAGTTCGATCCCCTCCCCCTCCCGCGAGTGCATCTCTCCCTCGATCCCTTCCCTCGTCTCCCTCGCGCCGCCAGAGACAGCGAGCGCTCCTCGCTCGAAATTCCCTGATCCCCATCTCTCCCTCATCTCGCTCTCCTCGCAACGCACCAGGGAGAAGCCCCGCTCCCTCCTCCCGTTGCCTTTGCTCGACCCCGAGCGCCCGAGGCATTTTTCCCGCTTGCCTCCTCCGAGCACCGCGTCTTGCCAGTCTCCTCTGCCCCGCGAGGTTGCTGCCGGTGAACCTGGTCGCCATGGCGCCTCCTCATCGGCAAGCCATCCAGGTCCCGATGCCCTTCACCGTCGACGACCAGCGCCATCGCCCGCTGCTTCCTGTGTTGAGAAGCCTCCGCCTTCCTCCACAACTGTGCCCGGCCTCCCGCACCACTACCGTCTCCAGCCGCGGTCGGCTTCTACGCTGCTGCTCTGCTCCGCTTCGCCGCACCTGCTCCGCCCAGCTAGCACGCTGCCGCTGCCCTCCTCTGCTCCGCCTCCATTGCGCCAAGGCACCCTGGTCATCTCCTGCTCCTCTCCTGCTCCGCTTCCCTGCTTCAGGCCAAGGCCGACGCCGGCCACTTCTTCTAGCAGCGGCTCGGCCACGCACCAACAACCAGCAGCTCGAGCTACCTCCGTTCATCTCCGGTGACCTCCCGAGGCAGAGTCGTGCAAGTCCCTCGATGCCCTTTCATTTCATCAAGATCGCCAAGTCGAGTGCTGCGCAAAGTTCCTCTCCGATGCGTGTACGACTACCGTTCCCTGGATTCGTCAAGTACCACGTCCATCGTGTTCTGTTTCATCACCGTCAAGACCGAGAGGACGCCAAGTTCCAGGACGACGAGGACTGCCAAGTTCGTCCACCACCGTCAAGTGAACGACTACCGTCGCCGAAGACCCATGAACCAAAAAACTTCAAGTTTAACTATGTCGCAAGAACGAGACCGGCGGGTCCGAAGACCCAAGTACCACGACAACCCCTAAGGATTCGAATTCGTCAAGTTAACCTTCGAACCGTGTACCCCTGCACTGCAACGAAACGCCGAGTTCCTCTCTGAACATGTGTGCCCCTACCATCGACATGCATTCCACCAAGTACCACTACCGTTGACCCCGAAGGGCTTGGAGTCATCAAGTGCCTCTCCGAACGAACGTGAACCACGACTTCCTCTACGAACTCGAAACGCTCTGGGAATGTTCTTTTGGAAGGTATAACCCCGAGACGACCGTCCGTGAACAAATGCTTGCGATGTTTGAGATGCTCATGTTTGCATCGTGTCGAAGTTGTCATTTGTTTCCTTGTCGCCAACTCGGGGGACACTCGGAATCCGGGATCACCCCACCATCTTTTGCATGCTCCCGTCACTTTTCCTTTTTGCTCCGGTATTTCCATGAGCTACCGGAACCGTTATCGTTGCGTGGCACCCCTTTCTTTCCACCACGGTGACAAATGCTTCTTAATGCTCTTGTCAACTTTTAATAAAAATTGAATAAACTTGAACATGTCATCCGCATCATGTTAACAACTTTAAGATGTTCAAAATTGTTGTTGCATTAAGTTGCTAATGCATATGGGGATTTACCGGATTTGTTGTTTGTTATATCCGGTCCCATTTAAATTGTTTAAATGGTATAGTTTTGTTATGCTTCACCTCTTGCCATGTTAACCAACATTTAATATTGTTGAGTACCTAACCGAGAGTGAACTAAATAATTGATGTGGTGTTCCGTCAATATGCAACGGAGTTGCACATTGGGATCCACTTAATTTGTAGGATTGCTTGTGCACTTTTCCATGCCATGCTTCTTTAAACCGGACATACATCATACTTGATTGTGCATCATACCATGTTTATGTGGTGGTTGTTTACTATGTTGTTTGCTTCTTTCCGGTGTTGCTTCTTCGGGTTAGTTCCGATAACGTCGTGTTTGTGAGGATCCGTTCGACTACGTCCGTTTGTCTACTTCATGGACTCGTTCTTCTTCCTTGCGGGATATCAGGCAAGATGACCATACCCTCGAAATCACTTCTATCTTTGCTTGCTAGTTGCTCGCTCTATTGCTATGCCTATGCCGCCTACCACTTGCTATAACATGCCTCCCATATTGCCATGAGCCTCTAACCCACCTTGTCCTAGCAAACCGTTGTTTGTCTATGTTACCGCTTTGCTCAGCCCCTCTTATAGCATTGTTAGTTGCAGGTGAAGATTCGAGTTTGTTCCATGTTGGAACATGGATTTTGTTGGGATGTCACAATACCTATTATTTAATTAATGTATATATATATACTTGGTAAAGGGTGGAAGGCTCGGCCTTATGCCTGGTGTTTTGTTCCACTCTTGCCGCCCTAGTTTCCGTCATACCGGTGTTATGTTCCTTGATTTTGCGTTCCTTATGCGGTTGGGTTATAATGGGAACCCCTTGACAGTTGGCCTTGAATAAAAATCCTCCAGCAAGGCCCAACCTTGGTTTTACCATTTGCACAAACAACCTATCACCTTCCCTTGGGTTCTGTAGACTCAAGGGTCGTCTTATTTTAACCCCCCGGGCCAGTGCTTGTCCGAGTGTCGGTTCGAACTAGAGTCCTTTGCAGCGCCACCTCGGGGAAACCCGAGGGCTTGTTTTAGTTGTACGGAGCGCTCATCCGGTGTGCCCTGAGAACGAGATATGTGCAGCTCCTATCGGGATTTATCAGCACATTCGGGTGGCTTTGCTGGTCTTGTTTTACGATTGTCGAAATGTCTTGTAACCGGGATTCTGAGCCTGATCGGGTCTTCCTAGGAGAAGGAATATCCTTCGTTGACCGTGAGAGCTTGTGATGGGCTAAGTTGGGACACCCCTGCAGGGTTTTGATCTTTCAAAAGCCGTGCCTGCGGTTATGGGCAGATGGGAATTTGTTAATGTCCAGTTGTAGAGAACTTGACACTTAACTTAATTAAAATGCATCAACCGCGTGTGTAGCCATGATAGTCTCTTTCCGGCGGAGTCCGGGAAGTGAACACGGTGTTGGAGTTATGCTTGAACGTAAGTAGGCTAGGATCACTTCTTGATCATAGATTCTCGAACGTGCTTTGCCTTCTCTTCTCGCTCTCATTTGCGTAAGTTAGCCACCATATATGCTAGTGCTTGCTACAGCTCCACCTCACATACCTTTTCCTACCCATAAGCTTAAATAGTCTTGATCGCGAGGGTGTGAGATTGCTGAGTCCCCGTGACTCACAGTTTACTTCCAAAACCCGTTTGCAGGTGCTGATGATACCATGCGGGTGACTCAACCGAGCTCAAGGAGGAGCTCGATGAAGATCTTGTTCATTGTGTTGTTTCATTTCCAGTTGATCAGTAGTGGAGCCCAGTTGGGGCGATCGGGGATCTGTAGCATTAGGGGTAGTCTTCTTTTATTTTGGTTCCGTAGTCGGACCTTGATTGTATCTGGATGATGTAATCCTTTATTCATGTATTGTGTGAAGTTGCGATTGTAAGCCAACTCTGTACCTCTTTCTTATTCAGTACATGGGATGTGTAAAGATTACCCCTCTTCTGACATTGCCTACAATGCGGTTATGTCTCTAAGTCGTGCTCCGACACGTGGGAGATATAGTCGCATCGTGGGTGTTACATATTATTTGAGTGAAGTGCTGTCGGCCTCCAAGCAAAACTACCCTCACTACCAGAAGATGTGCTACGGCATGCACTTTGCCGCCAAGAAATTGAAGCCGTATTTTCAAGAGCACCCAATCATTATGGTCTGCACAGCTCCACTGGCCGAGATCATTGGAAGCCGAGATGCTTCGGGCCGAGTGGCCAAATGGGCCATAGATTTGTCCCCCTACACCATCTACTACTAGCCTCATACCAACATCAAGTCACAAGCACTGGCCGGCTTCCTCGTCGACTGGGCCGAGACCCATTACCTGCCGCCAGCGCCCGACTCCACCCATTGGCCGATGCATTTTGATGGTTCCAAGATGCGCACCAGTCTGGGAGCCGGCATCGTCCTCACCTCTCCGAAAGGCGACAAGCTTAGATATGTGCTGCAAATCCATTTTGCCGCCTCCAATAACGTCGCCGAATATGAGGCACTCATTCACGGGCTCCGGCTTGCTAAAGAGCTCGGCATTCGCCGGATCCTGTGCTATGGTGACTCTGACTTGGTGGTCCAGCAGTCGTCAGGCGACTGGGACGCCAAAGAAGCAAACATGGCAAGCTACCGCTTCCGCGTACCACAACTGAGTGGATATTTTTGAAGGGTGCGAGTTTATCCATGTGCCAAGAAACGACAACGAGCAAGCAGATGCCTTGGCACAAATCGGCTCCACCCGTCAAGCGATACCGACCAGCGTCGCCCTTCAACGCCTCCTCAAGCCGTCTGTCAAGCCATCGCTAGAATCGGATTCTATCTTCATGCCGGCTCTTCCTGAAGAAGTCGGATCCGACTTGAGAGCTCCAGCAGCCGGCACAAGAATTCTGGCAGGCGGCCTGGGGGCCGCATCAGTCGCACCCGGCCTGGGGGCTTTAGAACCCGGCCCGGGGAATGCACCAATCGGCCCGAGGACTTCATCGACCCAGCAAGCGGCTGCCGACTCCAACCCGCCGCCTTCCGGCCCGACCGCCCTCGTCCAAGTTGCAGTCCTAACAGTCGAAGAAATTAGAGCACCTTCATGGGCCCAGCCCATCCTCAATTTTCTGGTGAATAAAGAGCTGCCGACTGATGAGATCTCAGCCCGGCAAGCACAACGTCGGGCAACAGCATACACCATAGTCAACAGAGAGCTTATGAGGCACAGCGTCACTGGTGTCTACCAGCGCTGCGTGGAGATGGAGCAAGGCCAAGCAATTCTCAAAGACATCCATCAAGGCGAGTGTGGCCACTACGCGGCTTCAAGATCACTTGTCGCCAAAGCCTTCCGCCATGGTTTTTTCTGGCCGACTGCTCTAGAAGACGCCAAGGACCTGCTCCAAAAATACAAAGGGTGCCAGAAGTTCCATTCCAAGCCACATCAGCTGGCTTCTGCACTCAAGACTATTCCCATTGTCTGGCCCTTTCCTGTCTGGGGCCTAGACATGGTGGGACCATTCAAAACAACGCGAGGTGGCATGACTCATCTGCTTGTTGCGGTGGACAAGTTCACCAAGTGGATAGAAGCAAAACCAATCAAGAAACTGAATGGACCCACAGTTATGACTTTCATCTCCGACATCACCATCCGGTATGGCATACCACACAGCATCATCACCAACAATGGCACAAACTTTGCCAAAGGCGCCTTGGCCCATTTCTGCGTGACGCAGGGCATATGATTGGACTTATCGTCCGTTGCCCATCCGCAGTCAAACGGCCAGGTGGAGCGGGCAAACGACCTCATCTTGTCCGGCATCAAGCCTCGACTGGTCGAGCCTCTAGAGCGTTTGGCCCGCTGCTGGCTCGATGAGCTACCAACCATCCTCTGGAGTCTGCGCACAACTCCAAACAAGTCAACCGGCTTCACGCCTTTCTTCCTCGTCTACGGTGCCGAAGCCGTCATCCCAACGGACATAGAATTCGACTCCCCTCGAGTCACCATGTACACCAAAGTGGAGGCAGAAGAAGCACGACAAGACATCGTCGATCTACTGGAAGAGGGCCGGCTGTTGGCACTCAGCCGATCTACCATCTACCAGCAGAGCCTGCGCTGGTACTACAACCGGAAGGTCAAGCCGAGATCTTTCCAAGAAGGAGACCTTGTGCTCCGGCTGATCCAGCGAACAGCCAACCAGCACAAGCTCTCAGCACCTTGGGAAGGCCCCTTCATCATCAGCAAAGTGTTGGGCAACGACTCCTACTACCTGATCGACGCTCAGAAGCCTCGAGTGCGCAAGAGGGACGACTCCGGCAAGGAGACGGAGCGGCCATGGAATGCAAATCTCCTCCGAAGATTTTACAGTTGATGCAGTATGTACCATGCTACCTTTTGTATTAAAGTACGAAGACTCCGGGTCCCCCTGAGAAGAGCTCGGGGACTGCCCTCTTTTATCTATATGATAAGAATTATGCCTATGAGTATGTTGTTTTTTGTTATGCCGCCTGGCACCGGGTCCGACTAGTCGGCCCGGGGACTTGCCTTCTTGTACTATGAAATGCTTCCTGCCAAGCCGCAGCTCGCGGAGCGACTGTATGGTAGGCAGGAACAAGGTAGAAAGGGTTCCCACATGAAAAATGGCTAAGGACGCAAAGCATTTGCATAGTTTAAGACGGCTTCCCGCCTTTTACGACCGACTGTTGAGCAGCCGGCCCGCCGTTTTCTACTCAACTTGCTAAAGAACTCTAAACGGCGAAGTACTTGCCTTCCCAAAAGTATCTAAGTACTTGACCCAGCAACAGTCCGCAGAGCGGCTGTTTGGCTGGCAAGATGGCAACCAAGGGAAGGCGGCAAAGGAAAAGCCAAAGAGCACTAAGCAAGAAAAGATAGAACTCGGAAAAATATTTACATAGCAAAGGCCCTTGGCTGATCTTCAACAGAAGTTCAAGATACACCCCGCGGGTGGAATCGTGCAAAACTAACAAGTTCATCGAGACTGATAAGCAGGTAAAAACAAAGATAAAATGGCGGCCTAGGAAGCGGCAGAAGGGTTCAGAGGATCGGAGGAGTCGGCGGTGCCAGTTGCCGGAGCGGCCGGCTGGTCGGTCTCTACTTGGTCGCCTCCGGCGACGGCTGGCTCGGTTGGGTGTGGCTCGTTGCTGGAGGCGCGGTCGAGCTGAGGCTGGCCGTATGCTCCGCCTCTAGCGCATCCTCTTCGCCTTCCTCCTCCGCCTCACCTTCTTCCTCGCCGCTGGAGTCGATCACCTCCGCCAAGTCCTCGCCGTCGTCCGGGTTCAGCCCGAACCATTCCGGCGGTGCCTCGTCCCCGTTTTCAACCCGCTCCGGGACGAACATGCTGGTGTCGGTGTACTCGGCGATTGACGCTGCGCGCTTGACGAGATCGTCTTCGACGACCGCCAATTCCTCCTGAGCCTCCAGCCGGAATGTGGCCAGCTGGGCCAGACTCAGTCCAGGGTACCACGCCTTGATGAACTCCAAGGCCCGGCGCGCTCCAGCCCGGGCCGAGGAGCCCTTCCAGGCCTCAAGACGGTCGGCCGCCACCTCCAGCCAGTCGGTAGTCCGGCTGGGAGTGCGCGGTACCGGTGTGTCAGGCCACAAGGCGGCGATCGCCTGGGCGCCGGCACGCTGAAGCCGGCGCAGCATCCGGTGAGCTGACCGAAGATGGGCCTCGATGCTCAGGATCTGCTCGTTAAGGTTTCGGGGGGCGTCAGCGGTGATCTGTGCGTCGTCCACCCACCGTCCTTCGCGATCAGCCTCAATGGCCCTATTGGCGGCATCCAAATGACTAGGGAAGAAGTCTGCCAAGACAGAAAGCAAAGAGTCAAAGTTAGAGATGAGAAGCTGGCTCGGCCAGCAGCCGGCATCTCAAAGAAGAAAAAAGAGGGAAGCTCACCATCGACTATGTCCTCGATCGTGTGAAAGCCAGAAGTCAGTTGCGCCTTCTTGTCGGTCCAGGCGGCGCGTTCGATCGCAAACTCAGCAAGGAGGCTGCTATCCTTGTCCTCCACCTCCTTCTGGGTCTTCTTGAGGAGCTCCTTCTGTTTTGACAGTTGCGTGACCAGTCGGTCGCACACTTCAGCCAACTTGCTGCGCTCCTCCTCCTTAGCGCGAAGCGCGGTGTTGGCCTCGCCCAGCTGCTGCTGCAAGGTGGCGTTGGCCTTTGCGAAAGAAAGAAGAAAACAAGGTGTTAGTTGCCAACAAAGAAGAACAGTCGCTGGGGAGATCCGGCCCGACTGCTCAGCAGTCGTCCCGAATCTCGGGGACTACAGCCCACGGGTGCGCCAGCTGTGACACTCCAAATTTTTTATTTGGTTTTTCAGCAAAAACTTTGTTGGTTTTTGAAAAGAGGCCATTTAAAGTTTTCCCAGAAAACCTTCCTCTCAAAAAAAACTTCTTTGGCAAGGGTTTTTATTTTTGTATCTTCTTCAAACTATGGTGTTTTATCATTTAAAAATCCTTCTCTGATGGTTCCCTTCTCAAAGTATATTTTTGAAAATTATTCTTTTTCTTATAAAAAGAACTTTGTGAATTTTGAGGTTTTTCTTATCTTGAAACCACCCATGGTTTTACCATGTCTCCTATAGTAAATATTCTCAAAATCCCTCCCTCCACCTTTGAACAATCTAAATTCTCTGTCTCAGCAAGTCCAAACAAGTTTTGGATTTTATTTCAATTATTTCATCTCTCAAATCATTTCTGCCAATTATTTTGAACCTGAGTGATTTTCAAAGCAAGTACCTCATTGCCTTTGAATTTTTATCTCAAACCAACTCCTCTGGATTGTCCTTAGTACCTACAACCTAGAACCATCTTGATCCACTCTTCTTCTTTTCAAAATTTTCAAATTTCACTCACTGCAAGTTTGGACCAGATTTGACAAATTTGGTGAAATTCATACCTACACTTCTCCAAAAATTCCACAAAAATTCAGGCAGCCTCCTGGTGCAATGAGAGGACACCCCACCAAAATTTAGCTCAAGGAAAATTCTCCACATGCCAAAATCATTTCGTCGAACACCTGGCCGGCACTGTTTCCGTAGACTTTCAGAAAAATTCAGAGTTTCAGGATTCAGTCAGTGTCGTTTTTCGTCAGTGGCTTGTCATCCATCACCAGTGCTCCCTGGCGCGTTGCGCACGGCCTCTCCTCCTTGGCCAGCACCCCGCACGCACGCTTGGCCGGTTCCTGGCATCGGTGGCGACGAGCCTCGCCGGCGTTGGAAGTTTCTGCGGTGGCTGCGCCACCCGTGGCGGCCAGCGAGGGCCCGAGCCCGCTCGCCACGCCACCCGGCGCCGCCCAACGCCCCCTGGCTCTCCGCGTGTCCCTGCCATGCCAGCGCACGCCCGTGGCACCGTTGCCGTGGCCCGGCAAGCATGGAACGTGCTCCCTGCCGCCGACGGGCCCGCGCCGCCCCGTTCCGTCGAGCTCGCCCAAAGCACCCTAATCCAAGCTTGGTTAGCACCTAAATGGAACCGGTGGACCTCCACGCTGACGCCCAACTCCCTAAACCTCCCCGACCAAGCTCTGCGCCGCCGTAACCTTCGCCGGAGAACTCCGTTCATGGCCACCGCCTCGGATCGCCTATAAAAAAGGACCCCGAGCTCGCTCACTAGCACACACCTTCACTGCACCTCTCCAGGACCCTGCCAAGCCACCAGGAGGACCTCGAGGAGGTCTCCTCCCCCAACTCCGGCCGCCCCAATCCGTCTCGGCCACCAGCTCGATTCGCTCCGGTGAGGCCGTCCCCGGCGCCCAAATCTCGTCTATAGCCTCCTCTAGCACCCAGTGAGCTAACCCCAGCGTCAATTTGGCCTTCGCAGCTCTCTCCGACGAGGCCCTCGACCACCCGAACCGCCGTCCGCCGGAGCAAGGCTCGCCGTCGACGTGGTACTCGCCGGCGACCACCACCACCACCAACCGACGCGGAATGGCGCCCTGAACACGGAGGTACTCTCCGACCCCCCTGCCTCGCTGTGGATCGCCGCCGGCGACTACCGCGGCTCTCGGGCGCCGTCGAGCTCTGCCGCCCCGTTTGAATATTCAAACCTGACGGGAGGGACCCGCCTGTCAGCCTCTCTGGCCTTTCTAAGCGAAACGTGTTCTGATAATGTCTTCTGCCAAATGCGTTTTCCCGCTGGGCCGACGCATTCTTATTTGAATCGTTTTCTGTTTTTATAAGTTAGCCCCTGGGAACTTTCTGTTTCATTACAGATGAGTCCCTGAACTAAAACCCTTATAACTTTTTAACAGAAAAGTATTTTTGATTGATTCTTTTTCTGTTCTCCTTAAAATTTTGTCTAGTTTTTTATCAGGTTTATTTGAAAAATATTTGGAGAAATTTTTGTGCACCTCATGGTATTCACGATAGCGCGTATATTTTCTTTATGCCATAGATACCGAAGGAGGTGACGGGACCGCGAACTTCACCGAGCTAGGCTCCGACTACTCTGAACCAGGCAAGCATGTTTGAACTTTTGATATGATGATTGTTTTGGCATGTTTGCATCAAGTAGTTTCATGGCATGTTGATGAGCATACTGACGAATGTCATGTTACATGCAACGATGAGGCAAGTGAGTTTCGAAAGTCCATAAGTTGATGGATGTGAGTATGCATGGACATTGTTTGGCATGAGGATGGGTAAGATGGCAGTGTTGTAGCATGCCAGTCTTATGCCAGACTATATGACTTCAGTGTCAACCCGTATCGGTCCAGTCCCTTCCATTCTTCTTTTCCTGTACTACCACATGTTTTCCGCAAGGAATATGGTTTAGTAAGTTGCAAACCACTTTCCTGGTACACACCAAAAGGAGAGGCCGTGATGATGGTTCCATGGCCCTGGATTAAAGCCAGTCATCCGGTTAGGGGGCATGGGTGTTTCCGGTTGGGACCAAGAGGGGGGCACCCCTTAGAGCGCGCATATATAAATTTGATCCCATGCTATTTGAGATTGTGATCTCCCCATCTCAAAAGTTTTTCTTGGACGATGTCTAGGGTGATTCCTAGCATCGAGAGGTAGGATGGGTGTGTACTGGTTAGCTGTGTTTTCTTCCGAAATACCGTAAACGGAACTAGTTCTTCGGGACTACGGAAATCCGTTGGCTGTGGGAAAATTTTTCGTACAAACTCTGCAGAGTCATATATTCCTTCGATTCATCTATTCCATGTCCAAGTTCGGTATTATCTTATCCTGACAAAATGTCAGTTTTGATGACAGAGACTCCGATGAATCACATGAGTGCTAAGCCCGGTTAAATGTTTATCCCTGTGGATGGACTAACCCGTTTATTTTCATGAATTGAATATTTATTATGAGTATTATTTACTTGTGAATAAAAGCCCTTTCTGTGATGTTGCTCAGACGTCCGACTGTGGCATTGTTATTATTTACTTTCATTAAAAGCCCTTTCTGTGATGTCGCTTAGACGTCCGACTGTGGCATTGTTATTATTTACTTTCAATAAAAGCCCTTTCTGCGATATCGCTCAGATGTCCGACTGTGGCATTTCTTTTGAAGCCCTTTATGTGGCGTCGCTCAGACGCCCGACTGTGGCATTTCTTTTAAAGCCCTTTATGTGGCATCGCTCAGACGCCCGACTGTGTCATTTCTTTTAAAGCCCTTTATGTGGCGTCGATCAGACGCCCGACTGTGGCATTTCTTTTAAAGCCCTTTATGTGGTGTCGCCTAGACGCCCGACTGCGGCATGCTTTATTTATTTATCTTCCTATCGAGGTGTCGCTTCAGACACCCGATTGGGTTTGCAGTTATTTTATTGGGTTTTTGAGCGGACTACCGCCGACCCCCCTTTATACTTGTCTTGTTTTTACGAATTAATGTGCCACTGTTAAAATTAATCATGACGCATCCATGCATGCATTTGTTATATCTTACGTCCGAACTGTCTTGCGAGTACTTTCAAAGTACTCACCTGGCTTGTTGATTTGGCCAGATGCTGACGAAGGCGATCTCATGGATGAAGAATTTGATAGCGAGTCTGACGCCTAGAGGAATCCCAGTCAGTCTCGTACGACCCTGGATTTGGTCACTGTATTATATCCGCTTCCGCTACCAAATAAATTCATCGAGCCTCATCTCGACGCTCGATGAGATGCCAGTTTTAGAGTCATGAATCTCACTCCCCGCTGTGTTTTTCCACCACCACCCTATCCTCGAGTCAGTAGTATGCCTCCACACCACTATGTCATGTTCGCCATTATGTATAATTATTGGCGTGCTTGTAATAATTTGGTTGAGCAACCGTAGCTCGATCCTGTAATATATTTTATGCTACTGGCTTATTGTATCAAGAATTTGTCTACCGGTAAGGAGGATTTTTCTCATACTGGACTCAAAAGATTGGTTTCTCAATAAACATTTTTATTGGAAAACCGGTCGTGACAAGCTTGGTACCAGAGCCAGGCTGACTGTAGGAAGCCACTAGGTGCGATCGCTAATTGGTTATTAGCATGATAGAGTCAATATATATTTTGCAATTGTAGTCATTTTCTGACAGTCAGCATAAATTTATGATCTGACCATGCAGAATTTTTGCCTACTTTTGTAGATGGCCGACAACAGCTGCGAGTCTCAGACCTTCGCCAACGTGCCCGATGGGTTCATCAAGCTTCTCTCCTTCATCGTTCAGGTCGTGATGGGGCCATCTGTGCGCCCAGTCTTCACACTCTGCCAGCACCGAGTCAACGACAGTCTGACCATGCACTAGGCCGCGGTGCAGTTCAAGGGAGGGCGTGGTGAGTTACGCCGCTTCCGGTTCTTGGGAAGAGCCATGCCTATGGAGAGGCATGCTATGCAGATGGCAGCCCGCGAGGCGATAGCTCGTCTCAGGGATGTCCTCCCCGTGATGAAGACTCGTCGTTACCGTTATCTTCCATGCCATGTGCCTTACACCTGTCACTACGCATTCTCCTGCCCCAGAGGAGAACGAGACGAGGCTTTTGAGATGCTTATTGAGTATCTCCGGGCCCTGGAGGCAGCCTTCGACAACCTGGTGGACGACTTCGTGGCTGCCCGCATGGACTCAGTCCATGGCTGTGCCGCCAACAGGAGGGAGCTCCTGCCCACCGCACCGCCACTGACTTTTGTCTCGTCCTCAGCATCTTATGCACCTACTCGTCGCCTGCCTTCTACCGAAGAATTCAACCAAGCTATTGCGCCCACTCCAGCGCGCACTGCACCACCCTTCGCGCCCACTCCTGTTCGTGTTGTTCCGCCCCTAGCACCCGCTCCATCTACTAGGCGCAACACTACACGTATGGAGCCTATTAGCGAGGAGGAAGTCGAGTCCCCAGCCTCGCTACGCCTCACCCTCGGCAGGGCAAAGGAGGTCGTCAACATCTCCGCCTGAGTACGCTTAGCCACCATGCAATGTACCGCTTTGTATGATATGTTTATATGTACATAGGTTGTGAGAAGTAGCCTATTTGCGCATCATGTAGGATCTGGAGGAGTGCACTAGCCTAAATAACATGTCAGGATTATGTACGCATATCCTGAGTGACGTATTGTATAATTACCGCCCGCATGTAAGATATGTAATGAGCACTCCTTCTCCGTGCGCAAATCGATTTGTTTTTCTTAAGTAAGCTTGGTTATTTAATTTATTTGCCAGCTTTGTGCATTTATGGAATTGTTTTTATGACTCTTTTCGCTTTTCTTATGGGTTTTACAAAATATATCCCCAGAGTGAAAAATGTCTCGTCCTTGGACTCGCTCCATGCCAACCCCACCAGAGGAAAATTATGATACACAACCCAGCAACGAGTTCACACAAGGACAGTCAAGCCAACAGGGCAGTGAATTGGCACTTTCACAAATGTGTCGCCTTTATGAGCAGAGTCAGCAACAACATCGGGAAATGATGAACCTAGTCATCAACATGGGAAATTACCATGGACAGTATCAGCAGCATTCCAAGTTATCTGAGCTACAGAAGACACGTCCCCAAACATTTTCTCATACTGACAAGCCTCTTGAAGCCGAGGATTGGCTTCGAGATATGGAGAGAAAATTAATTATTGCAAAATGTTCAGACCTCGAGAAAGTACTATATGCTCCGCACTATCTCACAGGAGCAGCCGCATCATGGTGGGAGAATTTTCTGCACATGCACCACAACGAAAATGATATAACCTGGGATGATTTCAAGGAAGGTTTCCGTGGTGCACACATTCCTAAGAGTATTATGAAAATCAAGAAGAGAGAGTTCGATGACCTCAAACAAAGGAACATGACAGTGTCAGAATACAACAGTCAATTTACTCTATTATCTCGCTACGCCAATGAAGAACGTATGACTGAAAGCAAGAAGATGGAGAAATTCCTTGACGGTCTGGCGCCTGCGCTTAAATGCCAACTGGTCGTGCACATCTTTCCAGATTTTAAGACTCTAGTGGACAAAGCCATTACTCTGGAAAACGAGATACGTAGCTTGGAGGATTTCCGCAAGCGAAAAAGAGACCAGACTACTCTTGCGCGCAACCACCGAAGCAAGACAAATTTTCAGAAAGGTGGGACACACAAACCTACGACAAACGTCTCACGCCCAACCAAGAATTTCCATGCAAGGGACAAGGAGTTCACATATCGCCCAGGCGTTACTTGCTACGCTTGTGGAGAAGAAGGGCACTATGCCAAATAGTGCCCCAAGCCAAGGAACTCAACCCCGAAGCCAAACAACGGTGGCAATAATTCAGCACCCAAGCAAAACAATTTCAACCCCAACAACAACCACAGGAAGGGTCATCTGAACCACGTAACCAAAGAGGAGGCACAAAATGCCCCAGATATCGTACTCGGTAAGTTTCCTGTCAACACAATACCTGCCATGGTTTTGTTTGATTCTGGAGCTTCTCACTCATTCATCTCGAAAAGTTTTGCTTTGCAAAATAATTTTTCGATGTTTCCCTTGGAAAAATCCATGATCATCAAGTCCCCTAGGATTCAGCAAGTTACTCAGAGTTACTGTCAGAATGTGGTTATTGAGCTTGAAGGATTGAAGTTTCACGCCAATCTTATTGTATTGGAAAATAAAGGACTAGATGTCATCCTAGGGATGGACTGGTTAACCACCAACAAAGGTTTTATTGACTGTTTCAACCGGACCGTAATTCTCGCACACCACCACGGGAAGACAATAAAAGTATCAGCCAAAGAAAGAAAAATACCACGGCAACCGAGATTGAATAAGGTGGATGTTTCTGAGCTAAACAAGGTCCCAGTAGTATGTGAATTTCCAGACGTATTTCCCGAAGAACTACCAGGCATGCCACCAGACCGAGAGATAGAATTCAGCATTGAGATAGCACCAGGAACCACCCCCATATACAAGAAACCATACAGAATGGCACCATCCGAGTTGATTGAGTTGAAGAAACAAATAAAGGAATTGCTGGACAAGGGATACATTCGAGCCAGCTCCTCACCTTGGGGATCACCAATTTTATTTGCCAAAAAGAAGGATGGAACACTGAGATTGTGCATAGACTACCGAGCACTTAACATGGTCACAGTCAAGAACAAATACCCGATGCCGCGGATAAATGATTTATTTGATCAGCTCGCTCAGGCCAAGGTATTCTCAAAGATTGACTTAAGGTCAGGATACCATCAATTAAAAGTGCGAACAGAAGATATCCCCAAAACAGCCTTCACCTCCAGATATGGACTATATGAGTTCACTGTTATGCCTTTTGGATTAACGAACGCCCCCGCATATTTTGTTCACCTCATGAACAAAGTATTTATGAAGTTTATGGAAAAGTTCGTTGTGGTATTTATCGACGATATTCTGATATACTCCAAGACACCAGAAGAGCACGCAGAACATCTCAGGATTGTGCTAGGAGAACTCAGGAAATATCAATTGTATGCCAAGTTCAGCAAGTGTGAATTTTGGCTAAGACAAGTAGGCTTTCTAGGCCACGTTCTGACCCAAGACAGTATCGCAGCGGACCCGGAGAAATTCAGGGCCATACTTGGCTGGAAGTCACCAGCCAGCGTAACGGACATACGAAGTTTCTTGGGAATGGCAGGATATTACCGCAGATTTATTGAAGGATTTTCCAAACTAGCCAAGCCAATGACGCAGTTACTCAAGAAGGACAAGAAGTTTGAATGGACAGAAGCCTGCGAGAAAAGTTTCCAAGAGCTAAAACGGAAATTAACGACAGCACCAGTATTAATTGTGCCAGACATACACAAGAATTTTGAAGTGTATTGTGACGCATCCCGAAAGGGCCTCGGGTGCGTGTTGATGCAAGAAGGCAAGGTTGTCGCATACGCTTCAAGGCAACTTCGCAAGCATGAGGAAAATTATCCCACTCATGACTTAGAAATGGCAGCAGTCATTCATGCACTCAAGGAATGGAGGCATTTCTTACTTGGAAATCGATGTGAAATATACACGGACCATAAAAGTCTCAAATACATTTTCACACAACCAGAACTAAACTTGCGGCAATGACGCTGGTTGGAATTGGTAAAGGATTATGATGTTGGTATCCACTATCATCCAGGAAAAGCAAATGTAGTGGCCGATGCTCTTAGTCGGAACCCCAGCTCCGACGAAAACAGTCTGCAAGGCTTGAGACCTGAATTCCAACAAGAATTTGCCAAACTCAACTTGTTAATGATCGCGGAAGGCACCATATCAAACTTGGAAATAAAGCCCGACCTTGTGGAGAGAATTAGAGAAGCTCAGCCTGGTCACCCCAGCATTGAAGGAATTAAAAGAAAGGTGAGTATGGGCAAGGCCTCGGAGTTCGTCATAGAGGATGGAGGAATATTATGGTACGGAGACAGACTCTGCGTGCCAAACATAGAGGACCTTAAACAGCAAATTCTAGTTGAAGCACACACCACCCCATATTCGATCCACCCTGGAGGAACCAAAATGTATAAGGATATTCAGGAAAGATTTTGGTGGCACGGTATGAAGAGGGACATAGCCACATTCGTTGCATGTTGCGATTCTTGTCAACGCATAAAAGTTGAGCATCAAAAACCAGCCGGACTACTGCAACCAAACAAAATACCTGAGTGGAAATGGGATGCAATAGGGATGGATTTCATTGTCGGACTACCTCGGTCACGACACGGGAATGATGCCATATGGGTCATCACCGATAGATTAACCAAGGTGGCACATTTCATTCCAGTGAAGACAACCTATAACACTCAGAGGCTTGCCAGGATTTATCTCTCCCGTATAGTTTGTCTGCATGGAGTCCCGAAGACTATAATATCCGACAGAGGCACTTAGTTTGTCTCGAGATTCTGGGATCATTTACAACAGGCTCTAGGAACTCAACTGGCCTTCAGTACAGCCTACCATCCCCAGACTGATGGACAGACTGAACGCGTAAACCAAATTTTAGAAGACATGCTGAGAGCATGTGTCCTCACCTATGGAACCAGTTGGGAAGAAAGCCTGCCATATGCCGAGTTTGCATACAACAACAGTTACCAGGCCAGCCTGCAAATGGCACCTTTTGAAGCCCTATACGGACGGAGGTGTCGTACCCCGCTAAATTGGTCAGAGACAGGAGACAGCCGTATCTTTGGCCCAGACATGCTCAAAGAAGCCGAGGAAAAGGTCAAGCTAATCAGGGACCGATTCAAGACCACTCAAAGCCGATAGAAGAGTTATTACGATCAAAAACATCGTGGGGTCAATTTTGAACCCGGTGAATTTGTGTACCTACGAGTATCACCTATGAGGGGACTGCAACGGTTTAAGATTAAGGGGAAGTTAGCACCAAGATTCATTGGACCATTCTGCATAGTGGCACGAAGAGGCACTGTAGCCTACTAGCTAGACCTACCCGAAGAATTATCCGACATCCACGACGTGTTCCACGTCTCTCAATTAAGGAAGTGCGTAAGCAAAACAGAGAAGCAAGTATCCCATGAGAACATTGACGTGCAGCCAGACCTCACCTATCGGGAACGCCCAGTAAAAATATTAGAGGGGTCTGAAAGGAGAACCCGACAGAAAACCATCAAGTTTTTCAAAGCTCAGTGGAGCAATCACACCGAAAGTGAAGCAACCTGGGAAAGGGAGGATTTCCTTCGGACAGAGCATCCACACTTATTTAAGGATCAGCCGAAATCTCGGGGACGAGATTTTTCCTAAGGGGGTAGGTGTTGTGACACTCCAAAATTTTTATTTGGTTTTTTAGCAAAAACTTTGTTGGTTTTTGAAAAGAGGCCATTTAAAGTTTTCCCAGAAAACCTTCCTCTTAAAAAAACTTCTTTGGCAAGGGTTTTTATTTTTGTATCTTCTTCAAACTATGGTGTTTTATCATTTAAAACTCCTTCTCTGATGGTTCCCTTCTCAAAGTATATTTTTGAAAATTATTCTTTTTCTTATAAAAAGAACTTTGTGAATTTTGAGGTTTTTCTTATCTTGAAACCACCCATGGTTTTACCATGTCTCCTATAGTAAATCTTCTCAAAATCCCTCCCTCCACCTTTGAACAATCTAAATTCTCTGTATCAACAAGTCCAAACAAGTTTTGGATTTTATTTCAATTATTTTATCTCTCAAATCATTTCTGCCAATTATTTTGAACCTGAGTGATTTTCAAAGCAAGTACCTCATTGCCTTTGAATTTTTATCTCAAACCAACTCCTCTGGATTGTCCTTAGTACCTACAACCTAGAACCATCTTGATCCACTCTTCTTCTTTTCAAAATTTTCAAATTTCACTCACTGCAAGTTTGGACCAGATTTGACAAATTTGGTGAAATTCATACCTACACTTCTCCAAAAATTCCACAAAAATTCAGGCAGACTCCTGGTGCAATGAGAGGCCACCCCACCAAAATTCAGCTCAAGGAAAATTCTCCACATGCCTAAATCATTTTGTCGAACACCTGGCCGACACTGTTTCCGTAGACTTTCAGAAAAATTCAGAGTTTCAGGATTCAGTCAGTGTCGTTTTTCGTCAGTGGCTTGTCATCCATCACCAGTGCTCCCTGGCGCGTTGCGCACGGCCTCTCCTCCTAGGCCAGCACCCCGCACGCATGCTTGGCCGATTCCTGGCGTCGGTGGCGACGAGCCTCGCCGGCGTTGGAAGTTTCTGCGGTGGCTGCACCACCCGTGGCGGCCAGCGAGGGCCCGAGCCCGCTCGCCACCCCACCCGGCGCCGCCCAACGCCCCCTGGCTCTCCGCGTGTCCCTGCCATGCCAGCGCACGCCCGTGGCACCGTCGCAGTGGCTAGGCAAGCACGGAACGTGCTCCCTGCTGCCGACGGGCCCGCACCGCCCCGTTCCGTCGAGCTCGCCCAAAGCACCCTAATCCAAGCTTGGTTAGCACCTAAATGGAACCGGTGGACCTCCACGCTGACGCCCAACTCCCTAAACCTCCCTGACCAAGCTCTACGCCGCCGTAACCTTCACCGAAGAACTCCGTTCACGGCCACTGCCTCGGATCGCCTATAAAAAAGGACCCCGAGCTCGCTCACGAGCACACACCTTCACTGCACCTCTCCAGGACCCTGCCAAGCCACCAGGAGGACCTCGAGGAGGTCTCCTCCCCCAACTCCGGCCGCCCCGATCCGTCTCGGCCACCAGCTCGATTCGCTCCGGTGAGGCCGTCCCCGGCGCCCAAATCTTGTCTATAGCCTCCTCTAGCACCCAATGAGCTAACCCCAGCGTCAATTTGGCCTTCGCAGCTCTCTCCGACGAGGCCCTCGACCACCCGAACCGCCGTCCGCCGGAGCAAGGCTCGCCGTCGACGTGGTACTCGCCGGCGACCACCACCACCATCAACCGACACGGAATGGCGCCCTGAACATGGAGGTACTCTCCGATCCCCCTGCCTCGCCGTGGATCGCCGCCGGCGACCACCGCGGCTCTCGGGCGCCGTCGAGCTCTGCCGCCCCGTTTGAATATTCAAACCTGACGGGCGGGACCCGCCTGTCAGCCTCTCTGGCCTTTCTAAGCGAAACGTTTTCTGATAACGTCTTCTGCCAAATGCGTTTTCCCGCTGGGCCGGCGCATTCTTATTCGAATCATTTTCTGTTTTTATAAGTTAGCCCCTGGGAACTTTCTGTTTCATTACAGATGAGTCCCTGGACTAAAATCCTTATAACTTTTTAATAGAAAAGTATTTTTGATTGATTCTTTTTCTGTTCTCCTTAAAATTTTGTCTAGTTTTTTATTAGATTTATTTGAAAAATATTTGGAGAAATTTTTGTGCACCTCACGGTATTCACGATAGCGCGTATATTTTCTTTATGCCATAGATACCGAAGGAGGTGACGGGACCGCGAACTTCACCGAGCTAGGCTCCGACTACTCTAAACCAGGCAAGCATGTTTGAACTTTTGATATGATGATTGTTTTGGCATGTTTGCATTAAGTAGTTTCATGGCATGTTGATGAGCATACCGACGAATGTCATGTTACATGCAACGATGAGCCAAGTGAGTTTCGAAAGTCCATAAGTTGATGGATGTGAGTATGCATGGCCATGTGTTGGCATGAGGATGGGTAAGATGGCAATGTTGTAGCATGCCAGTCTTATGCCAGACTATATGACTTCACTGTCAACCCGTATCGGTCCAGTCCCTTCCATTCTTCTTTTCCTGTACTACCACATGTTTTCCGCAAGGAATATGGCTTAGTAAGTTGCAAACCGCTTTCCTGGTACACACCAAAAGGAGAGGCCGTGATGATGGTTCCATGGCCCTGGATTAAAGCCAGTCATCCGGTCAGGGGGCATGGGTGTTTCCGGTTGGGACCGAGAGGGGGGCACCCCTTAGAGCGCGCGTATATAAATTTGATCCCATGCTATTCGAGATTGTGATCTCCCCGTCTCAAAAGTTTTTCTTGGACGATGTCTAGGGTGATTCCTAGCATCGAGAGGTAGGATGGGTGTGTACTGGTTAGCTGTGTTTTCTTCCGAAATACCGTAAACGGAACTAGTCCTTCGGGACTACGGAAATCCATTGGCTGTGGGAAAAATTTTCGTACAAACTCTGCAGAGTCATATATTCCTTTGATTCATCTATTCCATGTCCAAGTTAGGTATTATCTTATCCTGACAAAATGTCAGTTTTGATGACAGAGACTCCGGTGAATCACATGAGTGCTAAGCCCGGTGAAATGTTGATCCCTGTGGATGGACTAACCCGTTTATTTTCATGAATTGAATATTTATTATGAGTATTATTTACTTGTGAATAAAAGCCCTTTCTGTGATGTCGCTCAGACGTCCGACAATGGATTGTTATTATTTACTTTCATTAAAAGCCCTTTCTGTGATGTCGCTTAGACGTCCGACTGTGGCATTGTTATTATTTACTTTCAATAAAAGCCCTTTCTGCGATGTCGCTCAGATGTCCGACTGTGGCATTTCTTTTGAAGCCATTTATGTGGCGTCGCTCAGATGCCCGACTGTGGCATTTCTTTTAAAGCCCTTTATGTGGCGTCGCTCAGATGCCCGACTGTGGCATTTCTTTTAAAGCCCTTTATGTGGCGTCGCTCAGACGCCCGACTGTGGCATTTCTTTTAAAGCCCTTTATGTGGTGTCGCCTAGACGCCCGACTGCGGCATGCTTTATTTATTTATCTTCCTATCGAGGTGTCGCTTCAGACACCCGATTGGGTTTGCAGTTATTTTATTGGGTTTTTGAGCGGACTACCGCCGACCCCCCTTTATACCTGTCTTGTTTTTATGAATTAATGTGCCACTGTTAAAATTAATCATGACACATCCATGCACGCATTTGTTATATCTTACGTCCGAACTGTCTTGCGAGTACTTTCAAAGTACTCACCTGGCTTGTTGATCTGGCCAGATGCTGACGAAGGCGATCTCATGGATGAAGAATTTGATAGCGAGTCCGACGCCTAGAGGAATCCCAATCAGTCTCGTGCGACCCTGGATTTTGTCACTGTATTATATCCGCTTCCGCTACCAAATAAATTCATCGAGCCTCATCTCGACGCTCGATGAGATGCCAGTTTTAGAGTCATGAATCTCAGTCCCCGCTGTGTTTTTCCACCACCACCCTATCCTCGAGTCAGTAGTATGCCTCCACACCACTGTGTCATGTTCGCCATTATGTATAATTATTGGCGTGCTTGTAATAATTTGGTTGAGCAACCGTAGCTCGATCATGTAATATATTTTATGCTACTGGCTTATTGTATCAAGAATTTGTCTACCGGTAAGGAGGATTTTTCTCATACTGGACTCAAAAGATTGGTTTCTCAATAAACATTTTTATTGGAAAACCGGTCGTGACACCAGCGCGCCCCCGTAGAGAAAGAACATGACTTACTCCGGCTTTCTGACAAGTCGGCGGTCCGCTGAGCCAGCTCCTGGACATTGGAGTTGAAGGCGGTCACGCGAAGATTGTGGTAGTCCTGTGACGAAAATTTCATATAAGTGTTAGTACTTGGAACTCGCCGATTAGAGTTCCGAGCCGCCTGCTCAGCAGCCGGCCCGAAAGTCGGGGACTACACCTAGTGGGTGCGCCAGCGCGCCCCCACAAAGAAGCACAAGAAACAGAAACAAAGAAGAAGGAAACGTACCCGGATGGCCTCTCGCGATGCCAGATGCGCCTTGGTGCAGTTCTTGATGGTATCGCCCTCGGCTCGGATTTTGGCTTGGACGTCCGAAAGCGCCCGGTTCAACGGGCCCGTCCCGCCTCCCCGCACCCACCCAGTGGGCGCGACGCTCGTCGCCTCGGTGTCCAGGATCGAGGAGCTCGTGGTGCCGGTCTCCAGTGGGTGCGGCGCCGAAGCCGCCTTTGCAAGACGGCGACGCGTCGGTGTGCCGACCTCAAGAACTAGGTCTTGGTCAGTTGGCGGCACTGGCGGGTCTGCCGGCTGCCCGCCTTGCACGCTCCTGGACGGCGGTGGTGGCGGCACGATCACGTCTGGCATGGCTGTGTCGCCGCCGTCCCTCTCCATGACCGGGTTCTCATCGGCAGCTTCCCCGGTCTGCACCGCGAACTGGGAAGGTGGCGGTGCAGAGTTCAGAGGAGTGATGAAAATCGCCGACTGGCGGTGCGCGACTTCCTCAGCCTGCCTCTTCGCTCCAGGAGCGGCCTCGGCCTCAGCCAACTTTTTCAGGATGGCGGACTCCGCCTTCTCCGCCTCCGCCTTCTCCAGGCGAGCTGCTTCCGCCTCCTGGGGCGCTTCCCGCGCGTTCCGCTCCTTCGCCTCCCGAAGGTCGGCGGTCGAGTTGATCCGCCAAGTAGTGGCGGAGGTCTCTGCCGACCTCACGATGGAGGCGGCAGCCACCTTCTCAAGAGAGAGGGGAGCCCTAGACCAAGGGAAACAAACAAAGAAACTCAGACAAGGTCAAACGAAAAAAAGATGAAGGCGCAAGGGAAGGTAGTACTTAGGCAGAAACCAGCTGCGGCGTCTTCACCTCCTTGCGGAAGCGGTTAGCCTTCGCGTCCGCTTCGTCCCGCTTGGTCGCTGCGGCTGAGCCCTTGGGCTTCTTCGGCCGACTGCCAAACAAGTTCGGCGCGACCCTGCGTTTCTTCGCACCGCCTTGGGCGTCCGGCGCGGCAGAAGAGCTCGCGCCCAGCTGGCCGACTCCTAGCTGGTGGCGCGGGGCGACTACCCCCGCGTCGTCGTCAGGCCAATCCCCGAGGCTGGCTCCGAGCCTCGGGCCGCCTGTTTCACTGCCTCCTCCCTCGGCGTCGTCCTCCAAAGCCGCCGCCCCCAAGTCGGGGTCGTCGACGTTGCTCTCCGCCCGGTCGGGGAGGAATTCGCGCTCCGGCCCCGCGGCGCCGGCTGCCGGCTGGAGGAGGGGGCTCTATTCAAAGGCCGATTGGTCAGGCTAGACAAGACGGACTCGGTAACAAAGAGACAGAGAAAAAAGAAAAGACAACTTACCATGGGCGGAGGGTTGGCGCGTGAATACGACTCCTTGCCGAACCGCCACTCTTCCGTGAGCTCGCAGTTCGCAAGATAATTCACCATGAAGGCTACCTCTGCATGAGGCATCTCCTTGGTGCTCAGCCAACTCGGGTCCCGATGCCCGCTCATCTGGCAAATTATGTGGGGGCGGCCCTGGAGCGGGAGCACTCGGCGCGCCACGAAGGCGACCAGCAAATTAGGCCCGGTCAGGCCCTCAGACTGCGTCAGCACTCGGAGCCACGCGATGGCGGCGGCTCCAGCATGCATCAGCGTCCTGGCCCGGTACGACCAGTTGGGCTGCCTTCCAGCTGGCGGGCCGGCTGCGTAAGCCGGCAAGTTGACCCAGTCGCCCTCCGCGAAGACGCTCTTCACGTAGAAGTATGACTGCTGCCACATCTTCACCGACTATATCAGCGTGATGGGGGAAAACGGATTGTCGGCCCCCGACCTCCGCACCGCGATGAACACGCCGCACTGGGTCAGCACGCCTGCGGTGTGGGTGCCGAGCTTGGAGTAGAACCCCCCCAGAGCTCGATGGTGGGGAGGACGCCGAGGAAGCCTTCTCACAAGGTAACGAAGGCGGACAGCAGCACCACCGTGTTCGGGGTAAGGTGGTGCGGCTGGAGACCGTAGAAGTCAAGGAAGGACCAGAAGAAGCCGCTCGCCGGCAAGCCAAGGCCGCACAGGCAGTGCGAGCGGAAGACCCGCTCGCCCTCCTCCGGCGCCGGCAAATGAATGGGGAGGAGGGACGTGCGCGCTCCGCCACACCCCCCTCCTCCCCCTACTTATAGGCCTATGGGCTGCGAAGCCGAGGGGGCGATCGTGGGATTTACTGTGCCCACTACCCCATGCCCCCACGTTCATCGCGCAAGTTACTGCGCGCAGTAACTCCGCGAGAACCTCAACCGCCTGCCTCGGCCGTAGCGGATCTGCTCACATGCCGAGGCATGGTAGTGGCGGGCCCCGTCGGCAGGCGTGTCCCGTCGCGCGCGTGGGTGGGTAGACTGGCCTGGCCGCTCGTCGCCACGTGACAAGCCTGAAACGGGCGGCGACCTGGAAGGTTAGCTAGCACGCCACTTGGATCCCGCCGAGGCATTCGAAAATTTTGGACAAGTCAGATTGGGCGAGTCTGACTCCTACCAGTCGGCCCGTCGGAAGACGTACGAGGCTCTACCTCAAAAACTGGGAGAAGGAAACTGCTGAGGCTCCTCGGCCAATCGCCCGCGGCGCCTCACCGGCTTCGAGGACTACTGTCGGAGTAGTGGGCCACGGGTAGGCTAACCCGAGGCCCAGAACCTTTCAAGACATCGGGGCTGACTTCGCCCCTCAAGACACCAAGATGAAGAGCCGTCTTCTGGAGGCCGGCTGGAGGAACAGCCGGCTGCCCATAGACGGCCAAGTCCCAGAAGCGACGTCGAGACAAGCCGACTCCTAGATGGCGGCTTCCAGAGAAGCCGGCCCCGAGGAGTCGGCCCGCGGTGCCAGCGAAGCCCATGCCCTCATCAAGGGGGACGAGACAGGGAATGGCTACAGTGTAGCCCATCCCTTCCCCTTTCCCAGGGGCTGGCGTGGCCATAGTGCACTGTACCGGCGGAGATCTCCGCCCGGCGTGGCATTGTTGCCATGCCATCCCTGACATCATCACAAGCAGGCGGAGTCCTGCTCCCACGACGGCCTGTCGGTACGGACCAAGGACGATGGGCCCCACGAGTCAGCGAGATTCTAGAAGACGGCAAGAGCCCTACCAGTCGGACCCGATGGAGGTTGGCCCTTAACAGTCGGCCCGCCCCTTCCTCGGGACCCACGTGCCATTAACCAGACGAGACACAGAGTGGCTACAATAATCGCCCACCAGGCGGAGGAGCTGTAGCCATGATCCCCTGACCAAGCTTGCGTTATTACAGTCACGACTACAGTGATCAGCAGCCGACAAGACCCGAGAGCGGCGGGGACGACCTGTAAGCCCCGTACCCAACCAGTCGGCGGGGCCCACCAGGCGGCGGGGCCCAGCAGTTAGCGGAGAAGCCGGCGGCCGAAGAGACTGACGGCCGGGCCCTACGCCCGGTCGGATTACCATTATTCCCCTGGGAGGTAGGCCTATATAAACCCCCCAGGGCACCCATGCAAAGGTTTCCCAACCTGTTAGAACTAGACCAGATCATAGGAGAAGGAGAGAGCTAGCCTCGCCCCCTCCTATCTCCAGCATACAGCTCAAGGAGCACCTTTGTATTCACTTGCGCCTTAGTGATCATGCGGAGACCCCGCGGAGCAGAACTAGGGGCGTTATCTCCTAGGAGAGCCCCGAACTTGGGTAAAGTACGCCGGCGTTCGTGTCTACGCCTCATCCCGCTTCCGGGCACCGGCGACGTTCTACTCGCTCCCACCATGATAAGCCATTCATATGCATATGTCGCACCCGACCCCCGACAGCTAGTTTGGATGGAACTCCAAAGTTAAGCGTGCTGGGGGTGGAGCAGTGTAAGGATGGGAGACGAACCCGGAAGTCTGATAGCAGGTAAACAATTTGACCTATAGAATAAGTGGGGTTAAACTAGAGAAACTAGAGATTAATGTCATAGAATAGTAGGGGTGAATAAAAAAATGGATGAAAACCTTTAGTCCTGATTGGTAAGACCTAGCGGGACTAAACGTCCTCCATCTCCCGGCAAGCGCGGCCGCCCACGTGGCAGGGATTTAGTCCCGGTTTGTGGCCAACCGGGACTAAACTGTCATCTAAGAAATTTAGATCTTAGTACTTTATTCAAACAACAAAACAAAACAAAATAAAATGTTATTCCAAGGATAGAACATATCATGTGAAGAAGCAACAACTTAGGTTCAACCAATACTAATGGATAATTGTTCATGAAGAAAGTTGGGATGCCTACCAAGGCATCCCCAAGCATAGAATCTTGAGACTTCTTGAAATATTAATTAGGGATGCCTTGGGCATCCCCAAGCTTGAGCTCTTGTGTCTCCTTAATTCCTCTCATACCACGGTTTTCCAAAATCTCAAAAAATTCATCCACACAAAACTCAACAAGAGAGATAAGTTAGTATAAATCCACGCAAATCCTTATCATTCTCTACTGTAGCAAAGTACTAAAATTATAATTTGGAATTGCATACTAAATGCCTGTGCATATTTAATACTCCCATCCACAAATAGAAATATTAAACATGCATACATATGCAAACAATGTAACCATAATAGCAATCTGCCAAAACCAAACAGTCTGTAAAGAGTGAATAAGAATCCATACTTCCCTCACTCCAAAAATTATGAAAACATACGACATGACAGATAACTCATGCATGCTTACTCTGTAAAAATTTCAGTTTTTTATCATGTTCCCACAATTCACCAAAAATCAAGACATAACAGAAAACTTTCTCTTTTCAAACAGCAACACATAAACTTGCAAACTAAGCATGGTAAAGTCTATAATTGGCATTTTATTGAACTAAAAGATACTAAACATGATTATTGATAACAACAAGCAAACTTAAACAAAATAAAATGACACTCCAAGCAAAACTCATAATGTGTGACCAATACAAATATAGCTCCAAGTAAATTTACCGATGGATTGAAGACGAAAGAGGGGATGCCTTCCGGGGCATCCCCAAGCTTAGATGCTTGAGTATTCCTTGGATATTACCTTGGGGTGCCTTGGGCATCCCTAAGCTTAGGGTCTTTCCACTCCTTATTCTCCTCATATCGGTATATCACCCAAAACATGAAAACTTCAATCACACAAAACTTAACGGAACTTTGTGAGAAAGGTTAGTATGATAAAAATAAATCATCCACTTAGGTACTGTCAAGACAAGGTTCATAATTTTTATCACATAATACCTATTGTATTCTATCATTACCACACTTTATATTTCATAATATAAGCTATGGAAACACTAAGACAAGCAAAGTATGCACCAACAAAATCTGTCAAAAACAGGAAAGTCTGTAGCAATCTATTTAAAAGCCATACTTCTGTAACTCCAACAATTCTGAAAAATTAGGACAACGTGGGAAATTCATACATCAATATTGTGTATTAAATTCAGCACTAGACGAAAAACTTATTGTTTTAAAAAAACATCAATTATAATATCTTCCACATCATCCCAAAGGCTTTACTTGGCACATTATTGAAAGAAAACATATAGAACATGATTACTACAGTAGCTTAATGACACATAAAAACAGTAAGGGTAAATGTTGGGTTGTCTCCCAACAAGCACTTTTCTTTATTGCCTTTCTAGCTAGGCATAATGATTTCAACAATGCTCACATAAAAGATAAGAATTGAAACATAATGGGAGCATCATGAAGCATATGACTAGCACATTTAAGTCTAACCAACTTCCTATAAATAGGGATTTTGTGAGCAAACAATTTATGGGAGCAAGAATCAACTAGCAGAGGAAGGAAAAACAAGCATGACTTTGAAAGATTCAATACATAGAGAGGAAACTTGGTATTATTGGAATCTGTAAAAGCATATGTTCCCCTCTCATAATAATTTTGAGTAGCATCATGAATGAATTCAACAGTATAACCAGTACATAAAGCATTCTTTTCAGGATCTACATGCATAGAAATTTTACTACTCTCAACGTAAGCAAATTTATTCTCATCGATAGTAGTGGGACCAAACTCAACAAAATAACTATCATGTGAGCTATAATCCAATTGAAAATTAAAATCATGATAACAAGTTTCATGGTTATCATTATTCTTTATAGCATACATGGCATCACAATCATCATCATAAATATGGGGCATGCTTTCATCATAATAAATTTGTTCATCAAAATTTGGGGGACTAAACATATCATCTTCATCAAACATAGCATCCCCAAGCTTATGGCTTTGCATATCATTAGCATCACGGATATTCAAAGAATTTATACTAACAACATTGCAATCATGCTCATCATTCAAATATTTTATGCCAAACATTTTGTGAACTTCTTCTTCTAACACTTAAGAACAATTTTCCTTTCCATAATTTTCGCCAAAGACATTAAAAAGATGAAGCATATGAGGTAACCTCAATTCCAGTTTTTATAGTTTTCTTTTATTGATAAACTAGCGATAAAACAAGAAATTCAATTGCAAGATCTAAAGATATACCTTCAAGCACTCACCTCCCTGGCAACGGTTCCAGAAAAGAGCTTGATGTCTACGACACAACCTTCTTCTTGTAGATTTGTGTTGGTCCTCCAAGCGCAGAGTTTTGTAGGACAGTAGCAATTTTCCCTCAAGTGGATGACCTAAGGTTTATCAATTCGTGGGAGGTGTAGGATGAAGGTGGTATCTCTCAAACAACCTTGCGACAAAATAACAAAGAGTCTCTTGTGTCCCCAAACACCCAATACAATGGTAAATTGTATAGGTGCACTAGTCCAGTGAAGAGATGGTGATACACCTATAATATGGATGGTAGATATAGGTTTTTGTAATCTAAAAATATAAAAACAGCAAGGTAACTAATTATAAAAGTGGGCACAAATAGTATTGCAATGCTTAGAAACAAGGCTTAGGATCCATACTTTCACTAGTGCAAGTTCTCTCAACAATGATAACATAATTAGATCATATGGCAGACCCTCAACGTGCAACAAAGAGTCACTCCAAAGTTCCTATCATGGAGAACATAAGATGAATTTGCTTGTAGGGTATGAAACCACCTCAAAGTTATTCTTCCGATCAATCCATTGAGCTATTCCTATAAGTGCCAAAAACAACCCTATAGTTCGTAGTAAAATAACACCACATTACACACATCAAGCAACCCTAATGTCACCTAGATACTCCAATGTTACCCCAAGTATCTGTGGGTCAACCATACAATATGCATCACACAATTTCAGATTCATAATATTCAATCCAACAGAAAGAGCTTCAAGAGCATCCTGAGATTTCTACTGGAGAGAGGAATATGAAAACACGTTGCGACCCCTATGCATAGATTACCCCAATGTCACAACGGGAATCTGCAAGTTGATAACCAAAATGTACATCAAGTGGATCAATAGAACATCCCATTGTCACCATGGATATCCCATTTCAAGACATACATCAAGTGCTCTCACATCCAAAGATTCAATCTAACATAAGAAACCTCAATGGAAAAGACTTAGTTCATCACAAGAAGGTAGAGAGGGGGAGAAACACCATATTATCCAATTATAGTAACAAAGCTCGGGGTACATCAAGATCATGCCAAATCAAGAACACGAGAGAGAGAGAGAGAGAGAGATCAGGCACATAGCTACTGGTATATACTGATACGTCTCCAACGTATCTATAATTTTTATTGTACCATGCTATTATATTATCATTCTTGGATGTTTTACAATCATTTTATAGTAACTTTAGATCATTTTTTGGGACTAACCTATTGACACAATGCCCAGTGCTAGTTGCTGTTTTTTGCTTGTTTATTACATTGCAGGAAATCAATATCAAACGGAGTCCAAATGCAGCGAAAAGTTTCGGTGTCTTTTTTGGACCAGAAGATATCTAGTGGGATGGAGAAGTACTAGAGTGGGGGGCCAATGTGAGCACAAGACACCAGGGCGTGCCTGGGCCCCCAAGCGCGCCCTGGTGGGTTGTGCCCATCTCAGAGACCTCCCGCACCGCCTCTTTGCTCTATAAATACCCCGATATTCCAGAAACCCTAGGGGAGTCAATGAAAATCAATTCCAGCCGCCGCAAGTTCTAGAACCACCAGATGCAATCTAGACACCATCACGGAGGGGTTCATCATCCTCATTGGTGCCTCTCCGATGATGCATGAGTTTTTCATTGTAGACCTTCGGGTCTGTAGTTAGTACCTAGATGGCTTCCTCTCTCTCGTTTGATTCTCAATACAATGGTCTCTTGGAGGTCTATTTGATGTAACTCTTGTTGCGGTGTGTTTGTTGGGATCCGATCAACTTTGAGTTTATGATCAGATCTATGTTTTTATCCATGAAAGTTATTTGAGTCTTCTTTGATCTCTTATATGCATGATTGCTTATAGCCTCATATTTCTTCTCCGCTATTTGGGTTTGTTTGGCCAACTTGATCTATTTATTTTGCAATGGGAAGATGTGGTTTGTGATGGGTTCGATCTTACGGTGCTTGATCCCAGTGATAGAAGGGGAACCGACACGTATGTATCGTTGCTATGAAGGTTAACAAGATGGGGTCTATTTCTACATAAATAGATCTTGTCTACATCATGTCATCATTCTTATTGCATTACTTCATCTTTCCATGAACTTAATACACTAGATGCATGCTAGATAGCGGTCGATGTGTGGAGTAATAGTAGTAGATGCAGGCATGAGTCGGTCTACTAATCTTGGACGTGATGCCTAGATAATGATCAATTCCTGGATATCATCATGATTATTTGAAGTTCTATCATACCCAACAATAATTTATTTATCCACCGTTTGCTATTTTCTCGAGAGAAGCCACTAGTGAAACCAACGGCCCCTGGGTATCTTCTTTAATATATTTTCCTTCAAGATCTATTTTTCTATTTGCTCTTTTATTTATTTGCAACTTTTATTTTCAGATCTATTAATCCAAAAACCCCAAAATACCTCACTGAATTTTATTTGCTTTTATTTGCATCTTTCAATCAACTACAATTTTATCCCGTCACTCGACAATTTCTGGCACCGTTACCCAAAATGGATTGACAACCCCTTTAACATGTCGGGTTGCAAGTATTTGTTCTTTGTGTGCAGGAGTTGTTTAAGTGGTGTTGCGTGGTTCTCTGCTACTTCTTGAGCTTGTGTTGGTTTTTTCCTTGAAGAGGGTGATGCAGAAAAGTAGAATAAGTATTTCCCTTAATTTTGAGAACCAAGGTATCAATCCAGTAGGAGACAACGAACAAGTCACCGAATACCTGCACAAACAAACACCAACTTGCACCCAACGCGATAAAGGGGTTATCAATCCCTTCACAGTTATTTGCAAAGTGAGGTCTGATAGAGATGGATAAATGGTAAAGTAATATTTTTTGTATTTTTGGGTTATGGAACGGAAAATAAAACATTGTAAAGTAAAATAGGAAATTAGAAGATTGAATGAAAGTAGTAGATCGGAAACTTATATGATGGAAAGTAGAAGATTGAATGATGGAATATAGACCCTGGGGCCATAGGTTTCACTAGAGGCTTCTCTCAAGATAGAAAATATTATGGTGGGTGAACAAATTACTGCCGAGCAATTGATAGAAAATCGCAAAGTTATGACGATTTCTAAGGCAATGATCATAAATTTAGGCATCACATCCGTATCAAGTAGACCGACTCCTGCATGCATCTACCACTATTACTCCACACACCGACCGACTCCTGCCTGCATCTAGAGTATTAAGTTCATAAAGAACAGAGTAACGCATTAAGTAAGATGACATGATGTAGAGGAATAAACTCAAGCAATATGATATAAAATCCATCTTTTTATCCTCGATGGCAACAATAAAATACGTCCCTTGCTGCCCCTACTGTCACTGGGAAAGGACACCGCAAGATTGAACTCAAAGGTAAGCACTTCTCCCATTGCAAGAAAAACCAATCTAGTTGGCCAAACCAAATTGATAGTTCAAAGAGACTTCCAAAGATATCAAATCATGCATATAAGAATTCAGAGGAGATTCAAATAATATTCACAGATAAGCTGATCATAAATCCACAATTCACCAGATCTCGGAAACACACTGCAAAGTATTATATCGAATAGATCTCCAAGAACATCGAGGAGAACATGGTATTGAGAATCAAAAAGAGAGAAAAAGCCATTTAGCTACTAGCTATTGACCCGTAGGTCTGAGGTAAACTACTCACACTTCATCTGAAGGGTAATGGTTTTGATGTACACTACTAGGGAAAAGCCTATACACAGAATCTTACCAGCAGCGCGTTTTAAAATAAGGCTTTCCTGCTATATAGCAGTAGCGCGCCTCCTTTAAGCGGCGCTACTACTATAATTGCCACGACCTGGCCACGAAGATAGTTCTAGCAGCAGTGCGTTAATACGAAGAGCGCTACTGCTACAAATGATAGCAGTAGCGCATTCCCGTAATACCCGCTACTGCTAAGTTTACTACAAAAAATTAGTCCCACCTCGCTGGCGAAGAGGGTTTCTACCACCTTAAATATGTTACTTCTCAAACTATCACAACCACTTGGTCTTCATTGAACTCTATGTGTAGAATTTGTGGCTGCAATATGAGTCTTCATCGGTTCCTAAACCGGTGAGGACTAATGTTGACAAATCAGATTGTACACAAAAAGATCATTGATGACCAATGTATTTTTGATGTTTATTTTTACATGCTGACACATAGGAGTAGGCGTTCTGAGTGAAAGGCACTATTGCTGGGTTGTTTAGCAGTAGCGCCTTTCCCTATAGCGTGCAACTGCTAAGCCATTCTATCTCCCACCCCTCACTCTCCTCTCTCCGATCCACTCACACCCACACTCACTCGATATCCCCCATCAAGCCCCCCGTGTCGGTCCTCCCCCGCTGGCTGTCGTAGCCTACCCCTCCTCCTTCTGCGCCGCCGTCACCTACTCCTCCTTGCTGGACTCGATACCGCCCTCCTCCTCCGTCCTCCCTCCACTCCTCCGTTCGCCGCCGGCCGGCCCCTCCTTGGTCCGCCTTCCTCCTCCGTCCTACTCTCTCCTCCCTCCTCGAGTCGCCCCTCTTTCTCCCTCCTCCCTCCTCCATCCACAACCCCTCCTCCCTACTACATTCCGATTTAGTAGGCTAGTTCCTATGCAACATTTTTGATATAGTTGAGATGATTTAGTTGATTTAGTAGGCTAGTTGGTTTAGAACATTTTGATTTAGTTGATTTAGTAGGCTAGTTGATTTATAGAACATTTTGATTTAGTTGATTTAGTATGCTAGTTGATAGCTCTGAAGATTTGGCACGACCTAGCTAGATGCTTGGAAAGAAATGAACCATTTTATTGTTATTTTTTCTGTACATGGGTAGCTAGATGCTTTTGTTTTCTATAATAAGTTATTTTTTGGCAAAATGTAGGTGCCAATTTAGTTAAATTTTCCACTTGTTTTTTAGTCAGTTATCTTAGACAATAGGGGCCAAATTAGATGAAATGTCTTGGTAGGTGGTACCCTGATTTGGTAGATATTTGTGAAAAGTTTTTTCAGCAATAGGTGCCACTGAAATGCTTTGGTAGGTGGTACCTTGTCATCTTATATGTTACTAGATCTTAGGATTATAATTGTCCATCAAATTGCTTCTCATGGAAGAATCTCTTCATCTAGAGATATTGGTGATATGTACACAAGATTTGGCATTTGCCTGCTAGCTGTTGGTTCTATTCTAGAAGGTGTTAGTAAGCTATGAAAATATAACTGAAGAAGAACCAAAAATATCACATGCTACTATTTTTCTTTCCTGTGAAGTGGATCGTTAATCCTTTGCACATATTGCTTCAGGAAAATGGTGCCACCACCACCACCACGTCGACTGTGCAAGTCAAGGTGCGCCAGCAGCATTGCAACTGGCAAGCTATTCAACATCTACTTCCAGCGGTAAGAAATTATATGAAATGTAACAAATATTTTATTTTTAGTGTTGGCATTACTGCATTGTGTCATTTTGCTTTTTTACACAGATCGTCCCATGAAATGTGAGGTTGAAATTCAACAAGCTGACATGAGACACTATGACATTTGAGGCTCCTGGGGGCCGTACACTATGGAGGTCGAGAAAGGACGCAATATGTTGCAGATTGGAGATGGATGGGCCCGTTTCCTAGCCCGCACTCGTCTTACTAGTGGTGAGTTGATCAGCTTCTCCTTCAGATCAAAAAGACCCAAGCTGGCTGTCATTTATACCAACCTAGTGGAAGTTGATGAAGATGACAAAGATGATGATGATGAGGACCCAGTCTATGAAGATGATGAGGACCCACTTCATGAAGCCATCGTAGCTCAAAGAATGAGGCTGAGTGAGGAGGAGGTGTGCAACCTATGGGACATAATTCCGCCATGTGATAACTTTGTCGGGGTGCCATTCGTGACCCGCCTGAAAAATACCATGGTCGAACGGCATGATATGGTATGTTATACTTACAAATACAAATTATCCGATGATATGCTTAGTGTAGAGTCCAATGATATGCTGTGTGGAATCTAGTCGATGATATGCTTTGGTGTAGAGTCTGATGACATGCTTATTAGTGTAGAATCCAAGGAACTATTAAGAGTGTAGATAATCCATATATATTTATTAGTAGAATTCATGCTTAGTACAAATGTGTAGTACTGTGTCTTTTGATAGTGTAGAAATCTATGCTTAATAGAAATATATTTGCAAGAGTATGTGCGAGGCTATTTATTAATTGATATGTTTTTCTTATTTAGAAATTGCCAAAGAGCCTATCTATGAGTTGTGGTATCGAGCCTGATGAAGAAGGCTTAGCTGGACTATGCCTTACAAGCAAGGGGCTCCGTCACCACCTGTACTTACCGAATGGACACGGACGGTCGCACACACTTAAACTTGGTTGGCTGGAAGAGATTCCTCGTTGGCAAGAATCTTCGTGTTGGACAGGCCATCCTAATTACTATCAGGAACACCCACTGGCCAGGCTTGAGGATGATGATCGTCGTCGATATCATCTAGAACTACATATATGTGTGTGTGGCTGTATGACTATATATACCTAGTAGAACTGCTATATATGTGTGGCTGTAAGACTACCTAGTACTGCTTGAGGATGCATGTTGACTATATATGAAATTGTTATCTAGTACTACCTAGTACCTATAATGTTTTATGAAATTAATATCTACTAGTACCTAGTATCTGGAAATTGTAGTTTATTGAAACTGAAACGGGGGAAAATGATGAAAGATATAGCAGTAGCGTGGGGCAAGGAAAGCGCTATAGCTAATTAATAGTAACACGTTCCGAAAAAGCGCTGCTAATATAGTCAATAGTAGTAGCGCGGGTACAGACTGCCCTACTACTAACAGTTAGCTGTAGCGCCGTAGTAGTAGCACGACTACCCGCGTTGCTGATAGCCTCAAAACCCGCGCTACTACTAGTGTTTTCCCTAGTAGTGGTAGAAGCCCTATATGATTGAATCCCCCTCCGACAGGAACCAGAAAAAGGCCCCTAGATGGGATCTCAAGGGTACAGAAGATTGCGGCAGTGGAAAACTGTTTTCGTGGCTCCCCTGATAGGTTTGGGGATATTTGAGAATATATAGGCAGAAGAAATAGGTCGGTGGAGTCACGAGGAGCCCACAAAGGTGGGGCACGCCCTCCAACCTTGTGTTCTCCTTGTGGCTCTCGTGACGTGCACTCCAAGTCCTCTGGATGTCTTCCAGTCCAAGAAAAATCACCGCGAAAGTTTTATTCCGTTTGATATTCCTTTTCTACGAAACTCAAAAACAGGGAAAAACAGGAACTGGCACTGGGCTCTAGGTTAATAGGTTAGTCCCAAAAATAATATGAAATAGCATACTAATGCATATAAAACATCCAAAACAGATAATATACTAGCATGGAACAATCAAAAATTATAGATGCGTTGGAGATGTATCAAGCATCCCCAAGCTTAATTCCTGCTCGTCCTCGAGTAGGTAAATGATAAAAATATAATTTTTGATGTGGAATGCTAGCTAGCATATTTATCCATGTAATTTTGTTTATTGTGGCATGAATGTTCAGATCCGTATGATTCAAAACATAAGTTTAATATTGACATAAAAATAATAATACTTCAAGCATACTAGCAAGATAATAATGTCTTCTCAAAATAACATGGCGAAAGAAAGCTTACCCCTACAAAATCATATAGTTTGGCTTTACTCCATCTTCATCACACAAAATATTTAAATGATGCACAACCCCGATGACAAGCCAAGCAATTGTTTCATACTTCTAATGTTCTCAATCTATTTCAAGTTTCACGCAATACATGACACTATTGCAGGATGCTGCTAATGCGACACTACGATCAAAGAATCTTTGACAAAACTGTGTGCGATGCATTAATCACAAATGGTGATGCAAAAAACCCGTCAAAAAAGGTGCAAAAGCTTTGCGATGGATGATACATCAAACATGGTTCTGATTTTAGGTGTGTGTGCGATGAGGGGCATACGGTTGATCTGTATGAACTGTTTGCGATGAGACAGAACAACAGAAATGGGCAGCCAGATCAAGGTGTGTGCGATATATAGCATACAGTTCACTCCGATGAACCATTTGTGATGATTGAGGTGAACACAAACAATTTGGCGTAACAAGATGTGTGTGATACCCGACAAACAGGTTGGTAATTAGAATTGTGTGCGATTATAGACAGCCATTATGGTCTTTTTTTTGTGAATTGTGTGCTCGTCAGGGCACACAATTCAACAAACCAACCCGTGGGCGATAATGTAGAAGATGTCCGTCGAATACATATGACTAACCATCTGCGATGAGATTGACAGGATAAACAGATATATATATATATATATATATATATATATATATATATATATATATATATATATATATATATATATATATATATACAGTCTGCTTAATTTAGTCCTTCTTCTGGTTGTTGTTGTTGGATGGCCCCACGACATCGTCTTGGCGAGGATGCTTCTTGCCGCTGACCATTGGCTTTTCATCGCCGCCGCCGTCGTCATCATCGTTGCTGTCGTCGTCACCTTCCTCCTCGTTCGACCATTCCTCCTGATCACCATCGCCGTCCTCTTCTTCATCCTCCGATGGCTCCTCGTCCGTTTGGTTATCGTCTGACGGCTCCGGAGGCGGCGTCCCTTCCATGAAACGGATATAATCGAGGCCTGGGCTCGATGCCGGACTCATGGAAGACGAGCGGGATGATTCCGATGTTGACCTATCATCGGGCGCCAGACTGTCGTCCGAATTTTCATCCTCGCTGTCGCTCGACATGGCTACAAAGTGTGTGCCAGTGTGTAGCGCGGCCTACTGGGGACGATGAACATGGTGGACACTTAAGCGGGGTAAGCAGAGAACATGAACTGCCAATTGAAGTGGGGACTGAAGCGGGGTTTGACGTATTATCTAACCGCTGATATAAGCAACCGCAATTATTCGTACCGAGTCGCTCCAAAATCCCAGGGTGGCGCATGACTCCTATTGGCTATTTGGCTGGTTTCCTTTTTCAAGACAAAAACAAGGAACAAGTTTTGGGATTATGCACCGGTACCGGTACAAACGGAGTAGGATAGTTGACAAGCAATACATTGAGCACTTCTTATTGATAAAGCCAGTAATAATCAAACTAGAAAGGAAAAGAAAAAAGACAAAGAAAAATATCTGCATGAATCTTCGCGTAACATCAATGGCATAGGACCTAGATGTGCATTACTAAGAGCACATCTAGATGTGCTTTCGCAATACTTTCAAACAAAACCCCTAATCATCATTGCAAACATCGCATAGAACTTGGCTAATGCGACAACCACAACTACACATACTAGTTCCTTCTTGTCTCTTTCTTTCATCTGTTGCCTATGATTGATTCTTTCTTGCTTCATCGTGCTGATTGTACATTCCAGATCAGCGAGTTTTTTTCTTTAGATTTACGTTATCTTTCGCGAGCTTGGTGATACCCCTCCGAGCCCTGCCATGCCATTCTTCATCCAGCTATTTAACAAAGGCACAATCCTGATATCCCTGCCAATGTTAAATAGTATTCTGGATGAGCGGTGGCATTAACTGAAGTAAAATGATGAACTTAATTAGCACTAACCTCTAAGGGGCAACTAAGAAACCGCCTGCCAATGTCAAATCCCTTCGTGCATACACATTGAGCGGGAGTGTGCTGATACGTCTCTGTCGTATCTACTTTCGAAACACTTTTGCCCTTGTTTTGGACTCTAACTTGCATGATTTGAATGGAATTAACCCAGACTGACACTGTTTTCAACACACTTTCCATGGTGTTATTTATGTGCAGAAACAAACGTTCTCGGAATGACCTGAAACTCCACGGAACTTATTTTTGGAAACTATAAAAAATACTGGAAGAAGAATTCACGTCAGGGGGGCCACCACCTGTCCACGAGGGTGGAGGGCGCGTCTGCCCCCTGGGCGCGCACCCTACCTCGTGGCCCCCTTGACACTCCACCGACCTCAACTCCAACTCCATATATTCGTGTTCGGGGAGAAAAAAAATCATAGAGAGGGATTCATCGTGTTTTACGATACGGAGCCTCCGCCAAGCCCTAAAACCTCCCGGGAGGGCTAATCCGGAGTCCGTTTGGGGCTCCGGAGAGGGGAATCCGTCGCCATCGTCATCGTCATCGTCAACCATCTCCCATCACCAATTTCATGATGCTCACCGCCATGCATGAGTAATTCCATCGTAGGCTTGCTAGACGGTGATGGGTTGGATGAGATCTATCATGTAATCGGGTTAGTTTTGTTAGGGTTTGATCCCTAGTATCCACTATGTTCTGAGATTGATGTTGCTATGACATTGCTATGCTTAATGCTTGTCACTAGGACCCGAGTGCCATGATTTCAGATCTGAACCTATTATCTTTTCATGAATATATGCAAGTTCTTGATCCTATCTTGCAAGTCTATAGTCACCTATTATGTGTTATGATCCGGCAACCCCGAAGTGACAACAATCGGAACCACTCCCGGTGATGATTGTAGTTTGAGGAGTTCATGTATTCACTATGTGTTAATACTTTGGTCCCGTACTCTATTAAAAGGAGGCCTTAACATCCCTTAGTTTCCATTAGGACCCCGCTGCCACGGGAGGGTAGGACAAAAATGTCATGGAAGTTCTTTTCCATAAGCACATATGACTATATTCGGAATACATGCCTGCATTACATTGATGAATTGGAGCTAGTTCTGTGTCACCCTATGTTATGACTGTTACATGATGAACCGCATCCGGCATAATTCTCCATCATCGATCCAATGCCTACGAGCTTTTCACATATTGTTCCTCACTTATTTACTTTACCGTTGCTACTATCACAATCACTACAAAACCCAAAAATATTACTTTTGCTTCCGTTACCGTTACTTCCATATTACTTTGCTACTAAACACTTTGCTGCAGATACTAAGTTATCCAGGTGTGGTTGAATTGACAACTCAACTGCTAATACTTGAGAATATTCTTTGGCTCCCCTTGTGTCGAATCAATAAATTTGGGTTGAATACTCTACCCTCGAAAACTGTTGCAATCCCCTATACTTGTGGGTTATCAAGACTATTTTCTGGCGCTGTTGCCGGGGAGCATAGCTCTATTCTTTAAGTCACTTGGGATTTATATCTGCTGGTCACTATGAAGAACTTGAAAGACGCGAAAACAAAAATTTATCCCTCAACTACGAGGGGAGGGAAAGAACACCGAATGAAGCTGAAATTCTATTGAATAATATGTTGACAAATGAAAATAATTGGACACTTTCTGAGCCAACTCCTGAGCCTATTCCTAAACCAACCCCGAAGAAAAAGGGTGTTCTATTTCTCAGTCCTGAAGATATGCAGGAGGCAAAGAAATATATGAAAGAGAAGGGTATTAAAGCTGAAGATGTTAAGAATTTACCTCCTATTGAAGAAATACATGGTCTTAATTTACCGCATGTTGAAGAACTACATGATTTTAATTCATCTCCTATTCAAGAAAAACAAGGTCTTGATAACCCGACATAGGTAGTAAAGGTAAATTCTCTCTATAGATTTGATGAAGGTGATATTCCTCACTATAAGTCTGCTAGACAGTGCTTAGATGAGTTTGACAATTTTATTGTTAAACAAGAAAACTTCAATGCTTATTTTGGTAGAAAATTAAAACACAATTCCAATATGCTTGAACACTTGAGTAATTACATGGCTAATGTTAAAGGTGAACTAAAACTCGTTAGCAAACATGCTTCTATGGTTACCACTCAAGTAGAACAAGTACTTAAAGCTCAAAATGATTTGCTCAATGAATTGAATAGTAAGAAAAATGACTATGCTGTTAGATTGGCTACTAGAACTGGTAGAATAACTCAGGAACCTTTGTATCCTGAAGGTCATCCTAAGAGAATTGAGCAAGATTCTCGGAGAAATAATATAGATGCACCTAGTCCTTCTAAAAAGAAGAAAAAGAAAATTGATAGGACTTTGCATGCTTCTAGTGAACCTATTGCTGAACCACCTAAGAATCCAAATGCTATTTCTGATGCTGAAACACAATCTGGTAATGAAAATGAACCTAGTAATAATGTTAATGATGATGTAAATGATGATGCTCAACCTAGTAATGATAATGATGTAGAAACTGAACCTGCTGTTGATCTTGATAACCCACAATCAAAGAATGAACGTTATGATAAGAGAGACTTTGTTGCTAGGAAACATGGTAAAGAAAGAGAACCATGGGTTCAGAAACCCATGCCTTTTCCTCCCAAACCATGCAAGAAAAAGGATGATGAGGATTTTGAGCGCTTTGCTAAAATGATTAGACCTATCTTTTTGCGCATGAGTTCAACTCATATGCTCAAAATGAATCCTTATGCTAAGTATATGAAAGAAATTGTTACTAATAAGAGAAAGATACCGGAAGCTGAAATTGCCACCATGCATGCTAATTATACTTTTAAGGGTGGAATACCTAAGAAACATGGAGATCCAGGAGTATCCACTATACCATGCTCCTGTAAAAGAAATTATGTTAAAACCGCTTTATGTGATCTTCGAGCCAGTGTTAGTGTTATGCCTCTCTCTTTATATCATAGACTTGATTTGAATAAGTTGACACCTACTTAAATATCTTTGCAAATGGCTGATAAATCAACTGCTATACCTATCGTTATTTGTGAGGATGTGCCTGTTGTGGTTGCAAATGTTACTATTTTAACAGACTTTGTTATTCTTGATATCCCTGAGGACGATAGTATGTACATTATTCTTGGAAGACCCTTTTTGAATACTGCAGGGATTGTTATTGATTACAACAAAGGCAATGTCACTTTTCATGTTAATGGTAACGAGCATACGGTACACTTTCTGAGGAAACAACCTCAAGTCCACAGTATCAATTCTATTGGAAAAATTCCATTGATTATTTTTGGAGATTTTGAATTTCCTCTTCTTACTGTCAAGAAGAAATATGATATTCTTATTATTGGGGATGTGCATATCCCCGTTGAGGTAATATAGTGTTATTTGAAATTTCTCCGGTTCCATGTTATTCGGAATGAGTTTGTTAACAAGACTTGATCAACCTTGTTAGTGGATTCCTTTTGATGAGCATGAGATGGATGAAACTAGAAGGCACAACCTTCTGTACCCTCTCTCTACTTTCTATTATTTAGTTGAAATAAAGTAAAATAGTATTTTTTCTATTTGTTTTCTGATTTATCTGTGCAATATAAAAATACCCCAAAAATAAAAGTTCTCCAAATGCCCCGAAAATGAAATATGATTTTTTCTAGAATATTTGAGAATATCTGGCACCGAGGGTGGAGGGCGCGCCCCCTGCCTCGTCGGCCCACCGTGGCTCCCCTCCACTTATTCCTGCACCCACACACTTCTTCTCCCTCCCAAAGAAATCACTATCCAGCTCAAGCACGAGTTCTAGCTCATTTTGCTACGATTTTCGATCTCCTTGCACAAAGCACCCCTCACAAAACTGCTTGGGGGGATTTATCCTTGGTATGTGACTCCTCCATTGGTCCAATTAGTTTTTGTTCAAGTGCTTTATTCATTGGAAATTTGTGCTGCCTAGGTGACCATGTTCTTGAGCTTGCATTTCAAATTTATATGGTTCCAAGTAGTTCTAATGCATGATATAGGCCCTAGGAAATTGTAGGAGTAGTTGCTATCAATATTGTTGAGTTTGGTTCACTTTTATTTGAAGTTACTAGAAATTTCAGAAATTTTCAGAAAATAATGAAGAGATTTTTGTGGGGCTCATCGAGCCAAAGCTCGAAGGAAAAGAAAAATGAAGAAGCACAGAGGCCCAAATATAACCTGGCTCGCACCACGGAGGTTTGGCCGTGTGAATGGCCTTCCGATGATTTATTGAGAGAAGCCAGGATTTATGATGATTTCTATGAATTGGGTGAGAATGCAGGCCTCACCGACTTCCTCTGCGACCAACGCGAAAAGTATCTCTTACTCACCAATACTTTTGTGCAAAACTTCTACTATTATCCTAAGAAATCACCTCCTTCAGTAGATTTTCATTTATATGATGTGGTTAAGAAGATGTCACTAGATGAATTTTGCAAGGTTTGCAAAATACCTTTCGAGGGTAGTTTAGAGGAACTACATCGTAAAGATGTGGACGGATTTATTGACACTATTACTGTAGGGGAAACTAGGAAGGTTTCCGATGCAAGAATCACTAGCATACATTTTCCTATTTTACACTACTTTGCAATATTTGCTAGACGATGCTTAATTGGTCGCAGAAACTATGGAAACCTTAGTGTTCCTGATATCATCATTTTGTTCCATGGTTTATTCTATGATAAACTCTATTTGTATCGGCGGTATTATTGCTAAACGATTAAGTTTGAACCATACAAAGGGCCCCATCTTTGGAGGTATTTACGCTTCACGCCTTGCTGCACACTATAACATACCTATTAGGCACTATGAAAAAGAAGAAAAATTCCTGCCCACTGTTTATCTAGATTATAAGAGTATGGTAGCGCATGATTTTATTGTTACAATAAGGAAGGGGCGCTTAAATATAAATTGTTTTTGATAAACATCACCCTGAGACTATTACCTTGCCTGCTCCTTCCTTGTTTGATTTATCTGCAGGCCCGTATCTAGTTCCGTTGGCAGCCATCTACGCCTACCGAAACCCTAGAACAGCTACAGAGTCAGAGCCGGAGCCACAATTTGATCCTCCACAACAGTCTGACTACCAGTGGGATCCGGAGATGATTGCCAACCAGTGGCAGTCAGGGGCTTCTTCATCTCATTACGACCTCGACTACAACTATGGATATCCGCCAGGCCATCCGTGGTAATAAACCAACTTAGGCCAAAAGCCTAAGCTTGGGGGAGTACGTATTTCTCACCGACATTACATTTATGTTCACACACTCATTGCTAGTTGTCAGTGCTCATACTCTTTCACTGTAATATCCATGCTAGTTTATTTTCTTTTTCTTGCTTTCTTCTTGTGTGTTTGTTAAACCTTAAGAAATACCAAAAAATTAGTAATAGCTTTTAGTTAGTTTATTTTCTTGCTATAGTAGTAATAATTAAAAGAAAACCCAAAAAGATTTCCCGTTCTTCTTTTGCATGTTGGGAGCTTTCCCGTGTAAATAGTTTTATTTCTTTTCTTTTCATTGGGGGTCGATAGGAGAAGACCATGATTAAATTGTTGAAGTCGCTCTTATATGCATTATTGTTGATTTAACCAAGAGCCCATATTTCCTTGTCTTCTCCTATTTATTGAATGCTCGCAAATTCCAGCTTAGTCCAATGCACATGCACTCTTAATATTATTCACATCGTTCGGTTGTGCAAGTGAAAGGCAATTATGACGATATATGATGGACTGACTGAGATGAGAAAAGCTGGTATGAACTCGACCTCTCTTGTTTTTGTAAATATGATTAGATCATCATTCCTGATTCAGCCTATTATGAACAAACATGTTTGCAATGACAATTAGAGATTATAGTTGCTTATGCCATGCTTAATTAGCTAGGAGTTTATGATGGTTTACCTTGCGTGCCAACATGCTATTAAAATGGTTGTGATGTGGTATGATAGGGTGGTATCCTCCTTTGAATGATTTAAGTGACTTGACTTGGCACATGTTCACACATGTAGTTGAAACAAATCAACATAGCCTTCACGATATTTATGTTCATGGTGGATTATATCCTACTCATGCTTGCACTTAATGTTTATTAATTTTAATGCATGTTCATGACTGTTGTCGCTCTCTAGTTGGTCGCTTCCCAGTCTTTTGCTAGCCTTCACTTGTACTAAGCGGGAATACTTGTGCATCCAATCCATTAAACCCGAAAGTTATTCCACATGGGTCCACTATACCTTCCTATATACGGTATCTACCTGCCGTTCCAAGTAAATTTGTATGTGCCAAACTCTAAACCTTCAAATGAAATTCTATTTTCTATGCTCGAATAGCTCATGTATCAACTAAGGTTGTCCGTATCTTCCATGTTAGGCGGGTTATTCTCAAGAGGAGTGGACTCTGTCGGGTGGTTGGTGCGACATATGCCAATGGGTGGCTTATCATTGTGGGAGCCAATAAAACATCGCCGGTGCCTGGAAACGGGATAAGGCGAAGACATGCACGCCGTTGGATCTTACCCAGCTTCAGGGCTCTCCGTGGAGATAACACCCCTACTGCTGCTCTGCGGTGTCTCCGCATGGTCACTAGATTGGCAAGTAGCTACAAGAGGCTCCTTGAGCTGTTTGGTGAAAGGATGAAGAGGGGCAAGGCTTGCTTGCTCCTCCTCTCGTTGCGGTGTCTAAAAACTATCCACAGAGAGATTCCCCTTGCATGGGTGCCCTTGGGGGTTTATATAGGCCTACCCCCATGGGTACAATGGTAATCCGGCTGGGCGCGGGCCCCAGCCGTCTGTGTCTACGCTGGAGGGCTTCTCCACCGACCGATGGGCCCGCCGCCTGGTAGGCCCCACCGGCTGCCGGCCCTCTGGTCAACAGGCCGGCCCCACCGCTCGGGAGTTTTTTCGGAGGCTGGTTACTGTTTCCTTGCCTCTGGTGACGAGGGCTTTGTCGTGGTAAGCATGGCTACAGTGCTGCCGTGAGGCGGCTCATCACTGTAGCCTTACCTTGTCTTATCTCCTTAAAGAGGCACCTCCTTCGAGGGAGAGAGTTGGCCGGCTATTGGGAGCCGGCCATACCCCAGGCCGACTGCGGGAAGCATGTCCGCCTTTGGGGTCTCCCTGACTGAGGGGGCCCGCCACCCACGGGTCATACTGACCGCCCGTCGTGGGTGACGTCATGATCAACGTGGAAACAGTGCCACGCCGGACGGGTGATGGCCGCCCCATACGATGCACTGTGGCCATGCGTGCCCCGGGATTCAGGGGTGGCAGGCTTCACTGTAGCCACGCCCCGTCTTGTCGCCGTTATGTGGGTGCAGACTCTGAGGGCACGATCTTGGCCGCCTGTTGAGGGGCCGGCTCCTGGAAGTCGGCCTTCTCATGGCCGGCTTGTTGGAGTCGGCCTCCTCGTGGTCTTGTTTCTCAAGGATTTCAGGGCTGGGCCGCCTTTGCGCAACCGGCCTGAGAGGTAGCCAGCTGGGGGAAGGTGGCCCCACGTCTTGGACACTTAGAGGCTCAATCGGCCTATAATTTTTATGAAGAACCAGGGGAAGCCGGCTAGGCTACCCGTGGTCATTTACTCCGAGTCAGGGTGCGAGCTGACCGTTCGTCGTCTGCGCGCCACGTGGCACCCTACGGCCGGAGGGGCCTGCCAGCCCACGCGCGCGATGGGACGCCGCCGCAGTCCGGGGCCCGCCACTACAGGGCCTCGGCCCACGCGCGGATCTTCTGCGGCCCGGTTGGACCGCGCCCCCCCAGCGGCGGTTTCCTCACACTGTGAAGGCGCAATAATTGCAGGGCATGGGGAGTGGGTGCAGTTAATCCCACGTCCCCCCACGCCCTGCCTCCTCGGCTTCGTCGCACGAGGCTATAAGTAGGGGGAGAGGAGGGGAGCGCCAGACGCTCGCGCGCTCTCCCTCGCTCTGCCCCCTCCTTCTTCTTCGTCCTCTCCCCCGCCACAGCTACCCGCCGCCGCTCGGCCTTCCCGCCAATCTTCTTGGCTTGCCGTCGCTTCGTCGCAGTTGGGTCGCGCGCCTTTCTTTCACCGCACCTTTCTCATTGTCGCGCCGTCCCCATGGCATTGTTGAGCTCCTGGGACGGCTCCAACATCCATGACGACCACGTCGACTTCCTTCGTCGGACGTGGCGGCTGCCGGGCACGGATTTCGTGCGGGTCCGCCTTGCGCCAGAGAGGGAGATCTTGCCGGCGTCGGAGGAGCACGAGCGGGTAATCTTCCGCTCACACTGCCTGCGCGGCTTCGGCCTGCCGGCGAGCGGGTTCCTGCGCTCCTTCCTCGAATTTTATCATCTCCAGCCGCATCACCTTACTCCAAACGCGGTGATGCTGCTGTCGGCCTTCGTCGCCCTGTGCGAGGGTTTTCTTGGTGTCCTCCCCACCCTCGAACTATGGGGAGAATTCTTCCAATGCCCGCCCCATGCGGTGCCTTCATCGCCATGCGGAGGACGAGCGACAACAACTCGTTTCCGTCCATCCCGCTGATCCAGTCGGTGAAGCTCTAGCAGAAATCCTACTTCTACGTGAAGAACATCGCTCCTTAAGGCGACTTCGTCAATCTGCCGGCTTACGTAGCCGGCCCGCCGGCTGGGAGGCAGCCCTCATGGTCCTTCCGGGCCAGGTCGCTATCTCAGGGTGGGGCCGCCTCCGTTGCACGGCTCCGGGTGATGATCCAGTCGGAGGGTCTGCTTGGGTCTGACCTGGTGGCCATCTTCGTGGAGTGCCGGGTGCTCCCGCTCCAGGGCCGACCTCATATGATCTGCCAGATGAGCGGCCGCTTCGACCCGTGCTGGCTAAGCACCAAGGAGATGCCTCACGCGAGGTGTCTTACATGGTGAACTATATTTCCAACTGCAAGCTCACTAAGGAGTGCCATACTCTCGCGCCAATCCTCCGCCGGTAGTATGTTTCTCTTCTTTTATTCTTTCCTTGTAGCCGGGTTCATGATGGCCGACTCCTGACCAGTCGGCCTGTTTTTGGCAGAATCCTATGCTTCCACTGGCAACCGAGGCTGCGGGGGTGGAACGCCAGTTCCTCCTCGACCGCACGATGGACGACGTTGACAACCCGGACCTGGGGGCAGCTGCCATGGAAGAAGACGTCGCAGGGGAGGGCGGCGAGGCAGGCGGCTCTGGGCTCGGGGCCGCCTTCGAGGATTGGCCGGATGATGCCGAGGCTGAAGTTGTTCCGCGCCTCAGCCGGCTCCCGATCATCAAAGCGCGGGCCCATCCGTTGCACCGGCTCCCCATGGCGGCATGCAGAAACGCCGGGCCGCGTCGACCCACTTCGGCAATCGGTCAAAGAAGCCCAAGAGTACCGCGGCGGCGACCAAGCGGGATGAGGCGGCCGCGAAGGCGGCCCGCTTCCGCAAGGTGGTGAAGCAGCCGCGGTCGGTTTCAGCTTAAGTGTTATTTTTCTTACGCCTTTCTTTTCTTGTTCAGTTGATATCTTTCTAAGCCTTCTTCTTGACTTATCAAACATGGCCCCACTTTCTCTTGAACGGGCCCCTGCCGCCTTCGTAGTCGGACCCGCGGGAGGGTCCTCAAGCTCCCGCCGTGTGGATCCCCATGCCGATCTCCTAGAGGCGACGGAGCGAAACGCGTGGGAAGCGCAGGAGTAACGGGAGGCGGAGGAGCGGAGGGCGGCTCGGGATGCGAGGGAGAAGTCGGCGAAGGCACGGGCCGACGCGGCTGCCAAGGCCCAGGTGGAGGCCGCAGCTACGGAGGAGGCGGAGGCCCAGCGGAACCAGCCTCCGCTGCTCGTCATCCCCTTCGCGCCGCGGCACCCGACATTCCAGTGCCCCCGACGGAGGAGACCGGGCGCGGCCAGCCGGCGAAGGGGAAGTTGGCGGAACCGACGCCGCTGGCTGGAAAGGGCCAAGGTAGCCGGCCCGACGCGCCGCCCGCGCAGCCGACCGGAGGTGAGCCGACTGTCGGGGCGGACCTTGTGGTCCTGTCGCTGTCCCGTCGGCGCGCGGAGAAGGCGACTTCAGCGCCAGATCCGCACAACACCGCTGGCGCCGGCCCGTCGGCCCAGGACCTGGAAGCGGCTAGCGATAGCTCGTCCGGGTGGACGCCGGGCATTGGGACAGCCGTGCTGAACGTGGTGGCGCAGGACGTCCGGAACCGGCTTCAGTCCCAAGATACCGTGCTGAAGCAATACACCCAAGAATTTCTCACGACGCGAACAGTGATCCGGGTGAGTCCTTCCGTTTTTCGTTGATTGCTCCTGATTTCTTCCGTGGGGCGCGTCAGCGCACCCACTGGGTGTAGTCCCCGAGTTCCGAGCCGGCTGCTGAGCAGGCGGTTTGGAACTTCTTGGTAGACTCTAATTGCCGTCTTGTTCTTACTTGTATCACTTATCTTGTCTACCGGAGTATCATAACCTTCGCGCGGCTGCCTTCAACTCCCAGGCCCAGGAGTTGAATCAGAAAACCACCGATCTGACCGAGAGCCGGAGTAAGTGCTTCATCCTTTGTCTCAAGTGGGGGCGCGTCAGCACACCCACTGGGTGTAGTCCCCGAGATTCAGGCCGACTGCTGAGTAGTCGGGTCGGATCTTTTCCTGACGACTTCTTTCTTCATATCTGCAGGGGCCAATGCTGACTTGAGGAGCCAGCTGAGCGGAGCCCAGACCGCCCTTCGCGCCAAGGAGGCCGAGTGCGCCGCCCTGGCTCAAGAGCGTGACCGCCTAGCCATGAAGCTGGCCGACCACAAGGCGGCCCTGAAGGCGGTGCAGGACAGCGAGGCCGCCCTCAAAGCCGAATACGAGACCGAGGCGGTGAACTGGGCCGAGGCCAGGCAGGCACTGAGTCAAGGCTACAGCCGGGTAGAAGACTTAATCGACGGTCAGCCGCCTTCTTCGTTGTTTCTTTGCCTGCCTCCTACTATCTGGTTCATCTTTTGACTTTGTGCCACTGCTTTCTTCTTTGTGCAGATTACTTTCCTGGTTACTCTACTGCCGCTACTCAAGCCATCGAGGCCTACCGCGATGCACGACGGTAGGCAGGGGCCGAGGTCGCACCGGGTGCCAGCCGGTCGCTTGAGGAGCAGCTTCTGGCGCTTCAAGCCCACCTGCAGTCGGCCCACTGCATGCTCCGCCGTCTTCAGCGCCCCGGGGCACAAGTGCTGGCCGCCCTCTGGCCTGGTGAGGTCATCCCGCGCACCCCAAGTCGGACCGTCGACTGGCTGGAGGTCGCAGTCGGCCGCTTCGAGGCTTGGAAGGCGTCAGCGGCCCGGTCCGACGCTAGGCGGGCACTGGAGTTTGTCCGAGCTTGGTATCCTGGGCTGAACTTGGAGCAGCTGAGCACCTGGCAGCAGGAGGCTGACGAGGAGCTGGAGGCGGTGCGGCCGGCTATCATCCAGCGCGCCTCTGCGATCACCGAGTACACCGACACCAGCGCCTTTGCCCCTGAGGTGGATGACGTGGGCGTCACTCAGTCGGAGGAGTGGTTCGGGCTAAACCCGACCAAAGGTGAGGACTCGGTGGAGGAGATTGCCTCTAGTGATGAGGGCGAAGGGGAAGAGGGAGAGGATGGTGAAGACGCTGCGTCGGATGGTGAAGCGACCAGCCCGCCTCAGCCTGATCATGCCTCTAGCAACGATGCCAAGACTCGCCAGTTGGTCACTCCTCCAGCCGGCACCGCCGACTCCACCAACCTGCCCAACTCGACTGTCGTTCCCCTGGCTTGATCCGCCGTCCTTGCTTTCCTGCTTGCTACTCTTTTGAACAATCTTTAAATTTGCGCAGTTCCACCCACTGGGGGTGTATTCATACTATGTTGAATGCTGGCCTTTCGAATGTCTTTTGTGTAAATATTATGCATGTGTTTGGCTTCCGTTCATGTTTGCTTTTCATCCTTTTGGCTTTTTCCTTTGCCGCCTTTCCTTGGCCGCCGCCTTCCCAGCGGACAGCTGCTCTGTAGTCTGTGGCTGGAGAAGGACTTGGTTGCTTTGGGAAGGCAAGTACTTGAACTTTCTTAGATTGCAGCAAGGTTAACGGGGAGTCGGCCAGTCGGCTGCTCGGGTAGCCGGCTGGCGGGGCGGGAGGCCGGCTCGCGTTATATAAGTTCATTGGTCCTTAGCAATTTTTCGTGTGGGCATCCTTTCCTGCCCTTGGCTCCTGCCAGTCGGACAGTCGATTCTTCGAGCTGCGACTTTTGGCAAGAGGGGGCTTGGGTGCCGGCACACTACTTGTCTGACTGCAGGCAGAACTTTATATATAACTTAAGGCGGCAAGTCCCCGGCCGACTGGTCAGGCCTGGCGCCGGACGAAAAAACAAATGTAGTAACATATTCATAGGCATGATACCCATCATCCATAGATAAAGGAGGGTAGTCCCCGAGTGCTCCTCGGGGGACCCTTTGTCTCGTACTTAGTACAAAAGTTAGCGTGATACATACTGCTTTTTAATTGTAAAATCTTCGGAGGAGATTGGCGTTCCATGGTCGTTCCGACTCCTTGCCGGAATCATCTCTCTTGCGTGCCTTCGGCTTCTGCGCGTTGATTAGCTAGTAGGAGTTGTTGCCTACAGCTCTGCTGATGACGAAGGGGCCCTCCCAAGGGGCTGAGAGCTTGTGCTGGCCGGCTGTTCACCGGATCAGCCGGAGCACAAGATCGCCCTCTTGGAAGGATCTTGGCTTGACTTTCCGGTTGTGGTAGTGGCGCAGACCCTGCTGATAGATGGCGGACTGGCTGAGGGCTAACAGCCGACCCTCTTCCAGCAGGTCGACGCCGTCTTCACGTGCTTCCTTGGCCTCCGTCTCCGTGTACATGGTGACCCGAGGTGAGTTGAACTCGATGTCAGTTGGGATGAAGCCGGTTGACTTGTTTGGAGTAGTGCGCAAACTCCAGATGACAGTCGACAGCTCGTCGAGCCAATAGCCGGCCGAATGCTCCAGTGGCACGACCAGTCGGGGCTTAATGCCGGAGAGGATGAGGGTGTTTGCTCGCTCGACCTGGCCATTTGACTGCGGGTAGGCGACGGACGCTAGGTCCAGCCGGATGCCGTGTGCTGCGCAGAAATGTGCTAGTGCTCCCTTTGCAAAATTTGTACCATTGTCGGTGATGATGCTGTGCGGTATGCCGTACCGGGTTGTGATATCTGCGATGAATGTTACGGTAGTCGGCCCATTCAGCTTCTTGATCGGCTTTGCTTTGATCTACTTGGTAAATTTGTCCACATCGACGAGCAGATGTGTCATGCCGCCGCGTGCCGTCTTGAATGGGCCCACCATGTCCAGCCCCCAGACGGCAAAGGGCCAGGTGAGGGGGATGGTCTTGAGTGCGGAAGCCGGCAGATGTTGCTTGGAACTGAAAACTTGGCACCCTTTGCAATGTTTGACTAGCTACTTGGCGTCATCCATAGTAGTTGGCCAGAAGAATCCATGGCGGGAAGCTTTGGCGACGAGTGATCGTGAGGCCGCATGGTGGCCGCATTCGCCTCGGTGGATGTCTTTGAGGATTGCTATGCCCTTCTCTGGCTCGACGCAGCGCTGGAAGACTCCAGTGACATTGCGCCTAACAAGCTCTTGGTTTACTATTGTGTATGCTCCGGCTCGGCGTTGAACTTGTCTTGCTGAGATTTCGTCGGTTGGCAACTCTTTGTTTACTAAGAAGTTGAGGATGGGCTGGGCCCATGATGGGGCTGTGACTTCTTCTATTGTCAGAACTGCTACTGTGACTAGGGCGGGTGGGTTGGGTGGTGAAGAGTTGGAGTCGGCCACCGCCTGCTGCGTCGATGCAGTCCCCGGGCCGGCTGCAGTAGCCCCCGGACCGAGTTCCGAAGTCCCCGAGCTGGGTGCGACTAAGGCAGTGCCCGGGCCGCCTGTCGAAGTCTCCAAGCCGGGTGCGACTATGGCAGTCCTTGGGCCACCTGTCGAAGTCCCCGAGCCGCCTACTTGGTTCCCCAAGTCGGATCCTACTGCGTCGGCGTCAGGCAACATGAAGATAGAATCAGATTCTGGAGACGGCTTGATAGACGGCTTGAAGAGGCGGTGGAGAGAAACACCGTCTGGAATAGCTTGCCGGGTGGAGCCTACTTGTGCCAGAGCATCTGCTTGCATGTTGTTGGCGCGTGGTACATGAAGGAACTCGCATCCTTCAAAACATCCACTGATTTGCTGAATGAGGAAGCGGTAGCTCGCCATGTTCGCGTCCTTGGCGTCCCAGTCACCAGATGACTGCTAGACCACCAAATCTGAGTCGCCATAGCACAGGATCCGGCGGATGCCGAGCTCCTAGGCTAGCCGGAGCCCGTGTATGAGAGCCTCGTACTCGGCCACATTGTTGGAGGCAGCAAAATGAATTTGCAATGTGTACTTGAGCTTGTCGCCTTTGGGGGAGGTGAAGATGATGCCGACACCCAAGCCGGTGTGCATCTTGGACCCATCGATGTGCATCCACCAATAAGTGGATTCGAGGGCCGGTGGCAGGTACTGGGTTTCGGCCCAGTCGAAGAGGAAGTCGGCCAGTGCTTGGGATTTAATGGCGGTGCGGGGCTGGTAGAAGATCGTGTAGGGAGCCAACTCAATGGCCGATTTTTCCACTCGGCCGGATGCATCCCGGCTGCCTATGATCTCGGCGAGCAGGGCAGTACATACGACCGTGATGGGGTGCTCTTGGAAGTAGGGCTTGAGCTTCTTGGCAGCGAAGTACACACTGTAGCACATCTTCTGGTAGTGTGGGTAGTTCTGCTTTGAGGTGGATAACACTTCGCTTAAATAATACACCGGCCTCTGGACCAGCTGAACTCGGCCTTCTTCTAGGCGCTGGACCACGATGACTGTGCTGACCACCCGGCTAGTAGCGGCAATGTAAAGGAGCATGGGCTCTTTTTCAGTCGGTGCCGCCAAGACAGGCGGCGTGGTCAGCATCTTCTTTAGCTCGTGGAAGGCTTGGTCCGCCTGGTCGTTCCACTCGAAATGAGCCAACTTCTTCATGAGTCGGTAGAGGGGGAGAGCTTTCTCCCCGAGCCGGCTGATGAAGCGGTTCAGGGAAACCAAGCGTCTGGTGAACTTCTGGACGTCCCGCAGCTTGGTGGGAATCTCCATTCTCTCTATGGCCTTGATCTTCATCGAGTTGCACTCGATGCCGCGTTAAGCTAGCCGGCTGGTACTCCGAACACACATTTCTCGGGGTTGAGCTTGATTTGAAATCAACGCACGTTTTCAAATGTCTCTCTAAGGTCTTCTAGCAAGGTGCCGTGCTTCTCCGTCTTCAACACAATATCGTCTGCATAGACGTGGGTATTTCTGCCGAGCTGCTTGAGGAGGCACTTCTGCATGCAACGCTGAAAAGTGGCACCGGCATTTCTCAAGCCGGATGTCATAGTCAGGTAGCAGAAGGCTCCGAATGGTGTGATGAAGGCGGTTTTCAGGCGGTCAGCAGGATCCAACTTTATCTGTTGGTAGCCTGAGTAAGCATCCAAGAAGGTCAACAGCTCGCATCCGGTTGCAGAGTCTATTACTTGATCAATCCTTGGCAAGTCGAAGGGATCTTTGGGGCAGGGTTTGTTGAGGCTGGTGTAGTCTATACACATGCGCCATTTGTTATTTTTCTTCAGCACGAGGACCGGGTTGGCAAGACATTCTGGAAAGAAAACTTCCATAATGAAGCCAGCTGCCAGAAGCCGGGCTATCTCTTCTCCTACAATCCTTCTCTTCTCTTCTAACAGTCGGCGGAGGGGCTGCTTGACTGGTTTTGCACCTTCTCGGACATGTAGCTTGTGCTCGGCGAATTCCTTCGGAACACCCGGCATGTCCTTGGGGGACCATGCAAAGATGTCCCGATTCTCACGGAGGAAATCGGCGAGCTCGCCTTCCTATTTGTTGTCCAGGTTTGCCCCGATGGTGGCAAACCTGTCTGGGTGCTCCGGGTCCAGAGGTACCTTCTTTGTTTCTTTGGCCGGCTGGAAAGAACCTTGGGCATCACACTCCTTGGGGTTGGGGGACTGGGTCGGCTGTTTGCCGGCCATAGCCACAACTCGGTCCAGTATCTTCTTCTCTTCAGCAATCACGAGGGACTCGGCCAGCCGGCTGCTGGCTGCCGCACACTCGGAGGACTTCTTGTAGTCTCCGGCTATGGTGATGATGCCCTTGGAACTCGGTATCTTCATCTTGAGGTAGGCATAGTGGGGTACAACCATGAACTTGGCCAGGGCAGGTCGGCCAAGCAATGCGTGGTAAGGGCTCTCCAGATCCACTACCTCAAACCACACCGCCTCTCGGCGGAAATGATCCTTGTCCCCGAAGAGGACATCTATCTTGATCTTGCCGATTGGGGAGCAGGATAGGCCGGGCACGATGCCATGGAACATAGTCCGACTAGGCATGAGGTGCTTCGTCTTGATGCTCAGCTTCTCCATGGTGTCACGGTATAGGATGTTGATGCTGCTCCCACCATCTATCAGCACGCGGGAAAAATGGGCGGCTCGCCTTTCTGTTGCGAGGGTGGCATCCAAAACCAATGCGTAAGAGCCGGGAGACGGCATCACCTCTAGGTGATCAGTCTGGCTCCAGCTGATAGGCCTTTCTGACTAGTGCATGAACTCGGGGTTGTTGGAGGCAACTGCGTTGACTTCTTGATGTTGTCGGCGCCGGCTACGCCGATCTTCTGGTAGGCTTGTAAAGATGACGTAGGCGGCATGCTCGTCGGGGAATTCATCTTGAACAGCCCCGACTGCCGGTCGAGCAGCCGGCTGCAGAGAGGCCGGAGGCGGCTGACCAGCGGGTAGAAGCGGCGCTATCCCCTCGCCCTTAGAGATCCGCGTGAGCTAGTGGCACTTTCGGGTTGTGTGGTTTGAAGGCTTCGCGCCGCTGTGAAACTTGCAGGGGGCATCAAGTGCTTGCTCGTAGGAGAAAGCCGGCTGCCAAGCCGGCCTTTTGCCCTTCTGCTTCTTGGGCATGGGCCGCCCTTCTGGTTGTTCGTCTTCGGCGATGGCCACCAACCGACTGATGGGAGGCGGCAGGGGAGCCTTCCACTTGTGGTCGTTCTGGTACGGGCGTGGGCTGGAGTCTCCTACCGGTGTCTTGGGACTCGGAGCGAGTACCTTCCCAGAGGCGTCTACTCGGAGCTCGGTCTTCATTGAGGAATCGGCCGTGGCGTATTTGTCAGCTATGATCAGTAGCTCGTCGAGGGTAGTCGGCTCGTCGCAGAGGAGTCGGTGCTTGAGGAGGGTGCCTTCTCGGCACCCGGCGGTGAAGTACTCTATAGCTTGAACCTCGTGCACCCCTTCGCAGGAGTTGTGGAGCTTGGCCCAACGCGTGAGGTAGTCGCGGGTTGATTCACTGGGCCCTTGCACACACAAGGAGAGCTGTCGGGGCTTAGGAGCCCGCTTGTAGGTGCTGGTGAAGTTACGGATGAAGGCTTCTGTGAAGTCCAGCCAGCTATTGACACTGTAAGGCTTGAGGCTGTTGAGCCAGGTACGCACCGTGCCTTGGAGCATGAGGGGAACATACTTCATAGCAACGCGCCTGTTGCCATTCGCGATGCTAACCGCAGTGGAGTAGTCGATCAACCAGTCTTCCGGCTTCATGGAGCCGTTGTACTTGGGCGTGTCTCTTGGGAGCGAGAACCCTTTAGGGAAGGGTTCATCGCGGATGCGGGGGCCAAAGCAGGGCGGGCTGACATCATCTTCTTCTTCCAGAGCCAGGGATCGCGCTAAGCGGTCGATCCGGTGGCGGGCGTCATTCTCGCTGACTCCTTCGCGGCCACCCAGTGGGCCGCTGAGAGTCGGATGTGTGACAGGTGGCGGAGTGGGGTATCTCTCCCCACAAGGCGGAGGAGGGGGCGGATCGCCCCGCCATGCCACAGCTCGAGGACGGCCTTCTGCATCACGCTCGATGGAGATTCGAGTCCGGCTGCGGCTGGCAGCCGGCTCGTTTTCTTTCCTTGCGCGGGTGTTCCTGCCGTCGTCGTTCGGGATGTCGCACCGTACTTTCGGCACGGGGGAGGACTTTCGGCGCGGGCACCGGCTTCATGCCGCTCTATGGCCGCATCGGTAAGCTGCTGGATGCGTCTGGTCATGTAGGGGAGCTCGTCGGCCCTCAATCCGTCCAGCTCGTCTACAGCCGCCTGGGCAGCACGTAGGTTCTCGAGAGGCGTGGCATAGACTGGGCGATCTGCTCCTAGCGTGCAAGCGATAGCTGCACCGTGTTTCTTGATGATACCGACGCGGCTCGGCCCGTCGGGAGGCGGTGTGCCGAAGGCGGCGCGGTCGACTTCGCGCTGATGAGCCTCGGTGAGGCATCTCATGGAGGCTAGCTTCTGGCCCTCCGCAATGAGGGCGAGGTGGCATGCCTCCAGTGTCTGGGCGTCGGCGTCAGCCGGGATGGGGGCGGATAGGTCATGCAGCGCCGCCTGCAGGGCGTCGTGGGCGTTTTCGCCAGAGGCGGCGCCGTGGCTGATGACCAATACCTTGGTGATGGCGCTGCCGCTGCTGTCGGCTCGAGGAAGAGGGTCGTTGATGATTACCACGTTGGACGGGAAGGCGTCAAGTGATGCCGTGTCGGAATCGAAAAGCATCGGGTCGGTGGAGCCAACCGACTCCAAGTCTGCAGCCAACTCGCCAGAGACGTGGAGTTGGTCTAGGAGGCTGACGAGGTGGCTTTCGGGGCAGCCTGTGCCCGCGTCGGATGCGGGCTCGTCAGAGATGCGAGCCTCGCCAAGAAGATCGGCGAGGCAGCTCGCCGCGCATGCGTCAGCGACGCCTTGCAGCGCATCAGGGGAAGCGCCATCGGGCGAGCCGGGCTAGCTACGCACGCTGGGGAGGAAGAGGGTTCCCGTCCAGAGCAGGTCTCCGGACGACGGTGCACCTGGCCCCACGGTGGGCGCCAAATGTCGGGTGGTTGGTGCGACATATGCCAACGGGTGGCTTATCATTGTGGGAGCCAATAAAACATCACCGGTGCCTGGAAACAGGATAAAGTGAAGACATGCACGCCGGCTGACGCTCTGCTGCTCTCCGGGATCTCCGCATGGTCACTAGATTGGCAAGTAGCTACAAGAGGCTCCTTGAGCTGTTTGGTGAAAGGATGAAGAGGGGCAAGGCTTGCCTGCTCCTCCTCTCGGTGCGGTGTCTAAATACTATCCAGAGAGAGATTCCCCTTGCATGGGTGCCCTGGGGGGTTATATAGGCCTACCTCCCAGGGGTACAATGGTAATCCGGCTGGGCGTAGGCCCCAGCCATCTGTGTCTACGCTGGCCAACTTCTCCACCGACCGATGGGCCTGCCGCCTCGTAGGCCCCACCGGCTGCCGGCCCTCTGGTCGATAGGCCGGCCCCACCGCTCAGGAGTTTTGTCGGAGCCTGGTTACTGTTGCCTTGCCTCTGGTGACGAGGGCTTTGTCGTGGTAAGCATGGCTATAGTGCCACCGCGAGGCGGCTCGTCACTATAGCCTTACCTTGTCTTATCTCCTTAATGAGGCTCCTCCTTCGAGGGAGAGAGCTGGCCGGCTATTGGGAGCCGGCCGTACCCTAGGCCGACTGCGGGAAGCCTGGCCGCCTTTGGGGTCTCCCTGACTGAGGGGGCCCGCCACCCACGGGTCGTACGGACCGCCTGCCGTGGGTGACGTCATGATCAACGTGGCAACAGTGTCGTGCCGGACAGGTGATGGCCACCCCGGATGACACATTGTGGCCATGCGTGCCCCGGGATTCGGGGGTGGCAGGCCTCACTGTAGCCACGCCCCGTCTTGTCGCCGTTATGTGGGTGCAGACTCTGAGGGCACGATCTTGGCCGCCTGTTGAGGGACTGGCTCCTGGGAGTCAGCCGTCTCATGGCCGGCTTCTTGGAGTCGGCCTCCTCGTGGTCTTGTTTCTCAAGGATTTCAGGGCTGGGCTGCCTTTGCGCAGCCGGCCTGAGAGGTAGCCAGCTGGGGGAAGGTGGCCCCACGTCTTGGACGCTTAGAGGCTCAATCGGCCTATAATTTTTCTAAAGAACCAGGGGAAGCCGACTAGGCTACCCATGGTCATCCCTCTGACAGACTCCGCTCCTCACTCACAAGAAAATGGCTGGTCACCGGGATGCCCCCGAGGCTATTGCTAGTTGGAGGCACTCGTTGTTTCGAGCAAGCCATGGATTGATGCTTGTTGGTGGAGGGGGAGTATAAACTTTACAATTTTGTTTGGGAACCGCCTATAATGTGTGTAGCATGGAAGATATCACCATCTCTTGGTTGTTATATTGACAATGAAAGTATACCGCTCAAAATATTATTTATCTCTGCTTTGAAATCGAGCTCTGGCACATCCACAAATCCCTGCTTCCCTCTGTGAAGGGCCTATATGTTTACTTTTATGTTGAGTCATCACATTCTTATTAAAAAGCACTAGCTGGAGAGCGCAGCTGTCATTTGCATCCATTATTGTTAATTTATTTGGGTATGACTATGGCCCTGTTTGTTTGGGCTTTCGCTTCTGCTTTTGCAGCTTTTCCACTTTGGCCAAAAAGCCATAAAAGCTCCTAAATAGGTGCTTTTGAAGCTTTTTTGGCTTTTGGTGAATCAATATAACCCATTTGAGCTCCAAAAAAGCCATAAAAGCTCCAAAAGCACCTATTTAGGATCTTTTATAGCTTTTTGGCCAAAGTGGAAAAGCTGCAAAAGCAGAAGCAAAAACCCAAACAAACAGGGCCTATTATTGGATCTCTTTTACCATGAATTACAATCTTTAGTCAGTCCTTGATCTTTAAAGGTGCTCTGCGTTTTTGTTTTGCGGTCTCAGAAAGGGCTAGCGAGATATCATCTTGTTATATCATATCATGATTGTTTTGAGAAATTGTTATCATCCGAGATTTATTATTATTGCTCGCTAGTTGATTATGCCAATGACATGATTAAACATGAGACCTAAATGTTATTGTGAATATGGTTAGTCATAATATTTGTTGAAAACTTGAATGTTGGCTTTACATATTTACAACAACAAGAGCAAACAGAGTTTGTAAAAGTTTTTCTTTATCACTTTTAGCTTATCAACTGAATTGCTTGAGGACAAGCAAAGGTTTAAGCTTGAGGGAGTTGATACGTCTCCATCGTATCTAATTTTCCAAACACTTTTTCCCTTGTTTTGGACTCTAACTTGCATAATTTGAATGGAACTAACCCGGACTGACGCTGTTTTCAGCAAACTTTCCATGGTGTTATTTATGTGCAGAAACAAACGTTCTCGGAATGACCTGAAACTCCACGGAACTTATTTTTGGAAAATATAAAAAATACTAGAAGAAGAATCCACGTCAGGGGGGCCACCACCTGTCCACGAGGGTGGAGGACGCGCCCCCTACCCCATGGGCCCCCTGACGCTCCACCGACCTCAACTCCAACTCCATATATTCGTGTTCGGGGAGAAAAAAAATCAGAGAGAAGGATTCACCGTGTTTTACGATACAGAGCCGCCGCCAAGCCCTAAAACCTCTCGGGAGGGCTGATCTGGAGTCCGTTCGGGGCTTCGGAGAGGGGAATCCATCGCCATCGTCATCATCAACCATCATCCATCACAAATTTCATGATGCTCACCGCCGTGTGTGAGTAATTCCATCGTAGGCTTGCTGGACGGTGATGGGTTGGATGAGATCTATCATGTAATCGAGTTAGTTTTGTTAGGGTTTGATCCCTAGTATCCATTATGTTCTGAGATCAATGTTGCTATGACTTTGCTATGCTTAATGCTTGTCACTAGGGCCCGAGTGCCATGATTTCAGATCTGAACCTATTATGTTTTCATGAATATATGTGAGTTGTTGATCCTATCTTGCAAGTCTATAGTCACCTACTATGTGTTATGATCCGGCAACCCCGAAGTGACAATAATCGGGACCACTCCCGGTGACCACTGTAGTTTGAGGAGTTCATGTATTCACTATGTGTTAATGCTCTGGTCCGGTACTCTATTAAAAGGAGGCCTTAATATCCCTTAGTTTCCATTAGGACCCCGCTGCCACGGGAGGGTAGGACAAAAGATGCCTACATTACATTGATGAATTGGAGCTAGTTCTGTGTCACCCTATGTTATGACTGTTACATGCTGAACCGCATCCGGCATAATTCTCCATCACCGATCCAATGCCTACGAGCTTTTCACATATTGTTCCTCGCTTATTTACTTTACCATTGCTACTATCAAAATCACTACAAGACCCAAAAATATTACTTTTGCTTCCGTTACCGTTACTTCCATATTACTTTGCTACTAAATACTTTGCTGCAGATACTAAGTTATCCAGGTGTGGCTGAATTGACAACTAAACTGCTAATACTTGAGAATATTCTTTGGCTCCCCTTGTGTCGAATCAATAAATTTGGGTTGAATACTCTACCCTCGAAAACTGTCGCGATCCCCTATACTTGTGGGTTATCATGTGCCCGTGCACACAACTCAACTGTTGGTACTTCTCGGTGGCGCAAAACGCGGAGTCGAACTCGTGTTGCGGGAGTCTAGAGTCATGCTATGGATCCGGCGGCAGAACGCTTTCCTGGGGGGAGGGGTCATTCAGGACAGATTTGTCAGGACCCCGACTCGATGTCACATCGATCTAGCCGGTAACACCTCATATTACTTTGCGGCCTCACGCACGGTATCCCCACGGGTGTCGCCTTACCTTTGCCCGGGACCGTTTGCGCCTTTTGGCTCACGTATATGATAGTGTCGCTAGCATCCATATGATAAGGAGCCCGGGCTGACATGACTAGTCGTAAACCAAAAGTGGCACAGACTTACAGGGACAGGCATCCATGACCCAGCTTCGAACGTGTCGGTCATCAGCAAGTGGGTCCGGGCTGTAGCACTGGGCTAGCAGGACTCCGGTAATCCGGGCTGTAGCGGGCTAACAGGACTCCGGTACTCAAAGCGTGACATTTCCCCGAAGGGACAGACACAGGAACGAAGAAGGACACATGCCGGCCAGCCTAAGTGTTCCGGAGCAGTAGCAAGCTACCATGGCTCAGTGGAAACACTAGGAGACATTTCCCGGTAAGAGAGGCTACTAAAGATAAACAACTAGATGGTCAGATCCCACACATACCAAGCATTTCAATAACATACACACAATATGCTCGATATGTGCAATACAACATGGCATCACAAAATGACTCTACAACTCAAGTATTTTAATCAATAGGCTCCGAGGAGCGAGATATTACAAACATGGGTCTCACGACCCAACAATCAGAGCATACAAGTCAAAGCACAAGCGGAAGCTATCATGTCTGGGTACAGACATCTATAAATGAAAAAGGCCGAGAAGCCTGACTATCTATCAGATCCTGCCGAGGGCACAAGATCGTAGCTGAGGTCACAAGCTAAACGTCGAAGACCACGCGGAAATACTAGTGAGACTGAAGTCTCTCTGCAAAAACATAAAATAGGCAAACGTGAGTACAAATGTACCCAGCAAGACTTACATCAGAACTAACTACATATGCATCATTATCAACAAAGGGGATGGTGGGGTTTAACTGCAGCAAGCCAGCTTTGACTCGGTGGCTATCCTGAACTACGACTGCAAGCGACTCTCTTGAGGTGGCGCACACGAGTCCACATATTCACCATATCAATACACCACTATGGATCCGCTCCCGTCTCCCTACGAGAACGCCATCCATAGCACTCACGCTTATCTTGCGTATTTTAGGGTATCCACTTTCACTTGTCTATGAACTGATATAAGCAACCCATAAGTCCTTTACCGCGGACACGGCTATTCGAATAGATCATATTAACCCTGCAGGGGTGTACTTCTTCATACATGTTTCCACCACTTAGCGTCTGCACACGACATGTGCTCGGCAGACTTCAAGCGAAAGCCGACGTGGGTGTAGACCACGACCTACCTAAACACTCAAGTCTCTAGTCCAGGTTTATCGCCTATTCGGGTTCCATCCATGAGGAGATCCGGCCGGAGTTTCGCTCACAGCCCCAAACGATGTGAACAGGGTTCCGTGACACCAAACGGGCGCCCGGTATACCCGGCCACGTGCCTACCGCATCACAGCCCACCCCTACGGTCAGCGCTGTCCACGGCCTCCAGCAAGCTACAAACACCAGAAACTACTTGCAACTCCTGGACAGAGGACTAGGGTGAATAAGAAGTCGAGCGGGGTCATATTTCAGGGCCCAATGTATGGTAGTAGCTGAATCATGGATCACAAACACAGAACTCAGTTCCTGAGGACGGCTGCAATGAGACAACCCACCATGTACTCCTACATGGCCTCTCACCGCTACCTTTACCAAATCGTGTTCAAACACTTAGCTCACACACAGTAGGACATGTTCACACGCCTCTGATTCATCCCCGATGAATCAGACCTGACTCAACTCTAAGCAGTAGCAGGCATGACAAACAAGCATGAATGAGTAGGCACAACAGGGCTCAAACAATTCCTACTCATACTAGTGGGTTTCATCTATTTACTGTGGAATGACAGGTCATGCAAAGGATAAAGGGGTTCAGCTACCGCAGCAAGTAACAGATGAATCGTTGTTGTCCTAATGCAGTAAAAGAGAGCAGGAGCGAGAGAGTAGGATTGTATCGGAATGAACAAGGGGGTTTTGCTTGCCTGGCACTTCTGAAGATAACATTGAGTCTTCATCAGTGTCAACGATCACATCATCGGTATCACGTCTATCGAGAGGGGACAAATACCGACAACACAGAAAGGAGCACAATCAATGCAATGCACAATATGATGCATGCTCATGACATGGCAATATGAATGTGTTTTGGGCTAATGCAACTAGCAACAGATTAAATGAAGTTGGTTTGAATATAAAATTCAAATTCAAACTCCATATGTGATTATTTAAATGCCCTTTATATGATTTGTGCTAAACAGCATCTATAAGTTGTTCTAACATGCATGAAAATGGTACAGATGGATTCCTTGAATTTTTCTGATAATTTTTCATATATAAATTATTTAATTTGGAGTTACGGTTAATTTTCTATGATTTATTGAAGTTTAGGGCATTTTCTGAAATTTCAGAATTAAGTTAAATCCAGAAAATGAGTTATGACATCAGCACTGCGTCATGCTTGCATCAGCAAGTCAACAGGGCTGCCCCGGGTCAAACCTGACCAGGGGGTCCCATTAGTCAGCGTCACAGGTTAACAGGGGGGTTTATTTTAGTTTAATTAAGGATTAGGGCACTAGAGCCCACATGTCAGTGGCTCTGGGGTTAGATTAGGTGGTGATTAGCTTAAGCTAATCACCTGATGGCGGGGGCCCACCTGTCAGTGTCAGCAGAGGGGGTAGTTAAAATAAAATAACTAAACTAATTAACAGGGGGGGCTGGCCCCACCTGTCATCGACCCAGAGAGGGGGGGGGGGTCCCGCCGTGGTCAACGTGGTCAGACCCACCGGCGGCTTGACGCCGGCGAGGCCAGACGCGGTGGTGCGCGCTGGAAACCAGCTACAGGGGCTCTTTTGGCGCGCAGGGAGCAACTACGGGGAGAGGGTGGAGTGGCGCATCCAACGGTGGTGGTGGCGGAGGCTGGGGTGGCCGGAGCTGCCGGCGGCGACCTCTTTTGCGGCTGCCGGAGCTCGGGTGTTCGTGGGACCGGCGCTGCGGTGTGCAAACAAGACGGTGGTCGCGCTAGTTTTACTCTACGGGGCGCAACGAGTGCAACGGACGCAGGCGTGGGACTAAAAGGTCACCGGAGCTTCACCGGCGACGAGCCCGTGCGGCGGAGCGTCTCGGCTCCGGTAGAGGGGGCGGCTAGAGCTCGAAATCGAACTTGGGGTTAGGGGGAAATGGAGCAGGGACTCACGGGGATCGTGCAGGGAGGGTCAGCGAGCTTGGGGGCGCACCGGAGTGGCCGAATTCGACGGAGAAGATCCTCGGCGGCCGGCGAGGGGGAAAACGTCGGGGCGGCGTTCCGGGGCTCTTCTGGTCACGTGAGACGACGAGGAGGACGAGGGAGGACTTGCGGAGCTCTGGGAGGTGTCGGGGAGGCGAGAGGGGGATGGTGGCCGCGGCGAACGGCGTCGGTGGCGACGGCTGTGTTCGGGTTCGGGCGAGAGAGAAAGAGCAGAGGGGCGGGGCCTCGAGGAAGAGTGAGAGGGGTCCGAGGGGGCTGCGTGGCGTCGTGGGAGGGAACCAGGGGAGGAGGAGGCAGCCAGGCAGGGAGGAGGTGGCCGGGGCGCGTGGCCGCGAGCGTCGGGCACACGCCCTCGTCCTTCTGTCCGAGGAGCAAGACGACAGGGAAGGCGCGGGTGGGCTGGGCCGGCCAGGGGGGAAGCTGGGCCGGCTGGTGGGCTGCACGGGTGAGGCCAGGTAAGGTTTCTCTCCTCTCTTTTATTTCTATTTTAGTTACTGTTTTCTATTTTCTGTAATTGTGTTTGGATTTATTAAAAATGCCAGAGCATTTCCAAAAATCATGCAACTGACTGTGGCCACTGTTTGGAATATTTCCAACAGTAAACATTTCAGTTTGTGATTATTCGAGCATTTAAAATATTATTAGCAATTAAATGCCCAAATGCAAATACTATATAATTTAATTCAAAAATCCAGGAATAGCCTATAAATATGTTCATCATTTTTGGAAGAGGTTTTCACCTTTAACAGAAATTATGAACATTTCCAAAGGGCATTCTGGGTTATTGAAAATATTTTTATTGAACCTAGTTAAATTTCATTTGGTGCTAGGGTTTCAACAATCCCCATTTCAAATTTAAATGAAATTTAAACATGGTGCAACACTCTAATGCATGCACTAGGCATAGTCAGAACTAGGGATGTGACAACTCACCCCCACTAAACAAGAATCTCGTCTCGAGATTCAAGCGTAAGGTAAGGTGAAGGGGAAACGCAACTAGCATAATCTTCACGATCCAGGGTGCACTTCAAATGAACGTTGATTTGAACACCATCTTTGTCTTGTCGTCTTGCTCTGAGAACTCCAACTAACATGACAATGAGAGGAAAGGAAAGATCCTAAAAGAATGGTTCTTCTCGAAGGTCGAACAACTCACGGAATGAGACATAGGACCATCTCTCGGGTTGAGACATGAGATACACATCAAGAGGGGTGGAAAGAAACGGATGACGAAGGTTCACTAGGTAGACAACAATTCCACATTTAAGAAGGTGGTAAAATATTGTCCACGTAGCGAGGAGTTTAGTTGCCATGATACCACAACGAGACACCTTCGGAACCGTGACTCGTAGATATCTCCCCTTAAGTGGCAAAAGAATTACCTTTGATTCAGAGATCATTGAAACTCTTTAAACCAGCCTAAGGCAATTCTCGAGCGATCGTTTGGAGGGGGTCGGTAGAATGGCATACTCGGACTTGGATGATGTGGATTACCTTGTTGAAGACAACGTAATGGATGAATTTGCTTATCACCGGAAATGGAAGAGACCCATGGTAGAATGGCACATTGGCGGTGCAAGCTGGGAACAAAATGCAAATGCTGGGAATGATTCTGGTAACTGGGGAAGAACCCAACAATAGAGAGTGAATTCACTGTTGGAGTGGTTATAGCATAACCGAGGAAATCTGGGGCAATCCCAGCTAGTGCCGATGATAAGACGTAGCGCTTGAGCGTGCTCTCAAGAACTTGAGCATTTCCACATTCATCAAGGTTTTACCAACATCCGTGTCAAGGATCCTGTAACACAACTTACTACCATGATGAATGGTGATGGAGGATGCAGATGCAAAGGAAGATAACACCTTCTCAAATTTCACCCTTGGCGGGGCCAAGGAAATAAAATCTGGATGATCGACCGAGAGACATTTAGCACTCCGCTTCTAATGTTCTCCTTGATATGCTAGCGTAACCCATTCATAGAAATGGTCTGGTATCTAGAACATCAAGTAAAGGTCGGACTTCGGGATCTCAAAATCCATAGGGGCAACTAGGGAGTAAATCCTACGAAATCCCTATGGGGAGGTGGCCAACTTCCTCAATCAAGATATTATAATAACAGGTCTTCCGGCTGGGTGTGTTGGCCACGACATCCACTTTACCGGTTATCGAGGGACCAATATTATAGTTCTTGGAGAATGCTCCAACCATCATATCTGCCTGAGATTCAGATCTGGTTGGTGTTAGGATATTCCAGGCTCATCGAGTCTTAGGAAGAAAAATGAAAGTTTGCAACACAAATCGACGAGATGACGTTGCGGGATTCTCGGGAGATGAACTACGATAGCAAGCTCCAAAACATGAGCTGGTTCTGCTACAAACATGTGAACACGTTGTCCTAGACAAAACATTATCACATGGTAGTCTTACAACAAAACACTACCGAGTTCAGGTGGGGAACCATACTCGAGGACATTGAAGCCCTTGCATAAGGCATGCTCTTAAGAAGGAACTTCTTCTCCTTGAACAAATCAATCAGTGGCTTAGTGTGCTAGGGACACATATAGAATGAAGGTTGCAAGTCTCCAGACTACAGAATACTTCGCACGTGTGCATGACTGATTTGGGATGATTCCAAAGAAAGCAACATTGACTTTCTCGAATCCACGGCGGCAACTTGCATCAGATGCACATGAATTAAAGGAAGTCACTACCTTCATCCAAACATATGCTTCATGAGCTAGCATGAACAAATGCTTTCAAAAATTTCCAACACTAGCTTAATGCTCAACAAAATCATGGAGGAGATAAGGATGTTGTCAATGGGCTCAACAACAATTCATCCGGGTTTCCTTTTAAAAGGAATTCCATAGTTAAGTGAACACGGTGATAGCATTGGTCAGACCAAAGATGTAATGGTGTATGCTCGAGGGATCAACCACGAATAGGACAACATTACGAGCATCGTTGGTACTGATTTGATTTGACGATAGCCCACACTCAAATCAAAGGATTGATAAGACAATAGGTCCAGCAACTGATCACAAGGACCAATCGATGAAGATATCATCTTTCTTCAACACACACTACACAAGAATATCCCTTTGGAACGAACTAAGTCAGACAAGCTTTTATCTTCCAACTCTCCAAGTTGTTGTCCAGCTTAACCAACTAGCTCAGGGATATCTAACACCGATTCTTGGAAAGAAGGTGGTTCATAAGAAACCAACTTGATCACGAACTCAACATAGCGGTCAGGTGACAACCTGGTAACACCTCCAAGAAGATATTTGGAAAGTCACGAACCACCGGTATGTTACTAAGCTCGAGAACAATCTTGCTTTTGAGGGCAAGACGATATGATCAAATGAGTGAGGACTTGACAAGATCCTAACTCATCAATCGAAGGGTGCACCGAAATAAGGACTAGGTAGCACGATCAGTCTTAGAAGGATGATTCGAAAACCAACATACTAAGAATGAAATTATTATCCTTTAACTACCAAGCAACAGAGTTGCTAGCAGTATTGATTTCACACATCACAATTCATTTGTCGGTATTCCGGTTGCATCAACACGAGGGCCGAGGAATGAACAGTGATGGCAAGAAGTTTCACTGTACCAAGAGTTCATGGGATGGTGTGCAATTCCTATAACAATCTCGATATAAACTATGTAATACTCCAAGGTAGAGCAGAACCAAAAGCTGGATTGGCATTTGATCTGCGGAATACAACTACTTTGACCCAATCCTAGATATGGAAGAGGTACTGGAGTTTGTTTCTCCTAGTCATTCCGGAATAGAATGGCTTGACAGACCACAAGAGTCATAGGCATCGATGAACGAACGCACGCATACTCTTGACTATCAATTGATAGACGAGGGTCAGAATGCAACTAAAGAGAACAACTCAAAGGAACATATAACTTTCTGAGTTGTGGATGCATAGATTAGTATGTCGAACCAAGTTCAACATATTTCTTCCGGATAACCCATGCAGAAAGGTAGAACTGGCAGAGTCACAATTATGAATGGAGAACCCATCGAGAGCACTCCTGTTGTGATCTTTTGATCCAACAAACTTTTGCCGTAAGTGGTTCATGGTATTTGGAAGAAGGATATACCACGGACCTTGAGGACTATCGCAAAGGTTACTAATATCCTAAAGGCACTAGCAATTACTATCAACATGAAGTAGGTAGAGTGAATCTCGGGTTCAAAACCCAGGAATAGAATACCTACTACTAAATGGCATCACGGGATGCTTTCGATAATGACGGCCAGAGTCATCACACTGGAACATAAAACATTGCTAGATTTCTAGGTGACTCCCTAAACACCTAGGGTCATAATAATTATTCCAACATAAATGTCAAGGCAATAGAATACCTCAACTCAACAATTAGTGTGATTGAGCTGGCATAAAGGAACATCGAAACCAGAGGGAAAGGATTTTTGCAAATGCATCAGACTATTTAGAAACCTGGGATGACTCGGACAGCATAACGGCTGTAAATGCTCAGAAAGATTTGAGACATTCACAAAAATGGTGGCATAACCACTCAGAAGCACAATATCAAGATTTCGAGATCAACAATTAACATACAGAAGTAGTAGAAACTGAAACGAGGCTTAAGTCCAACAATCTATAAGTCTACGGATTAGTAACATGTGATCCTGATAAAAAGAAGAGATAGCCTAGTTCTTAATCCCCGCAGGAAAGATAAGATGACTTAGATCAGAAGGCATAAGGTATAAGGAGTAAAAAGAGCCTTACGTTCCATCCCACAATCAATTCCCTTATATAACTAAAGAATTTCTAGACTCAACTTCGACCAGTTTGGCTTGGTAATCCTACAGGCAGTCAAGCTCTGATACCAACGCTGTCAGGACCCCGACTCGATGTCACATCGATCTAGCCGGTAACACCTCATATTACTTTGCGGCCTCACGCACGGTATCCCCACGGGTGTCGCCTTACCTTTGCCCGGGACCGTTTGCGCCTTTTGGCTCACGTATATGATAGTGTCGCTAGCATCCATATGATAAGGAGCCCGGGCTGACATGACTAGTCGTAAACCAAAAGTGGCACAGACTTACAGGGACAGGCATCCATGACCCAGCTTCAAACGTGTCGGTCATCAGCAAGTGGGTCCGGGCTGTAGCACTGGGCTAGCAGGACTCCGGTAATCCGGGCTGTAGCGGGCTAACAGGACTCCGGTACTCAAAGCGTGACATTTCCCCGAAGGGACAGACACAGGAACGAAGAAGGACACATGCCGGCCAGCCTAAGTGTTCCGGAGCAGTAGCAAGCTACCATGGCTTAGTGGAAACACTAGGAGACATTTCCCGGTAAGAGAGGCTACTAAAGATAAACAACTAGATGGTCAGATCCCACACATACCAAGCATTTCAATAACATACACACAATATGCTCGATATGTGCAATACAACATGGCATCACAAAATGACTCTACAACTCAAGTATTTTAATCAATAGGCTCCGAGGAGCGAGATATTACAAACATGGGTCTCACGACCCAACAATCAGAGCATACAAGTCAAAGCACAAGCGGAAGCTATCATGTCTGGGTACAGACATCTATAAATGAAAAAGGCCGAGAAGCCTGACTATCTATCAGATCCTGCCGAGGGCACAAGATCGTAGCTGAGGTCACAAGCTAAACGTCGAAGACCACGCGGAAATACTAGTGAGACTGAAGTCTCTCTGCAAAAACATAAAATAGGCAAACGTGAGTACAAATGTACCCAGCAAGACTTACATCAGAACTAACTACATATGCATCATTATCAACAAAGGGGATGGTGGGGTTTAACTGCAGCAAGCCAGCTTTGACTCGGTGGCTATCCTGAACTACGACTGCAAGCGACTCTTTTGAGGTGGCGCACACGAGTCCACATATTCACCATATCAATACACCACTATGGATCCGCTCCCGTCTCCCTACGAGAACGCCATCCATAGCACTCACGCTTATCTTGCGTATTTTAGGGTATCCACTTTCACTTGTCTATGAACTGATATAAGCAACCCATAAGTCCTTTACCGCGGACACGGCTATTCGAATAGATCATATTAACCCTGCAGGGGTGTACTTCTTCATACATGTTTCCACCACTTAGCGTCTGCACACGACATGTGCTCGGCAGACTTCAAGCGAAAGCCGACGTGGGTGTAGACCACGACCTACCTAAACACTCAAGTCTCTAGTCCAGGTTTATCGCCTATTCGGGTTCCATCCATGAGGAGATCCGGCCGGAGTTTCGCTCACAGCCCCAAACGATGTGAACAGGGTTCCGTGACACCAAACGGGCGCCCGGTATACCCGGCCACGTGCCTACCGCATCACAGCCCACCCCTACGGTCAGCGCTGTCCACGGCCTCCAGCAAGCTACAAACACCAGAAACTACTTGCAACTCCTGGACAGAGGACTAGGGTGAATAAGAAGTCGAGCGGGGTCATATTTCAGGGCCCAATGTATGGTAGTAGCTGAATCATGGATCACAAACACAGAACTCAGTTCCTGAGGACGGCTGCAATGAGACAACCCACCATGTACTCCTACATGGCCTCTCACCGCTACCTTTACCAAATCGTGTTCAAACACTTAGCTCACACACAGTAGGACATGTTCACACGCCTCTGATTCATCCCCGATGAATCAGACCTGACTCAACTCTAAGCAGTAGCAGGCATGACAAACAAGCATGAATGAGTAGGCACAACAGGGCTCAAACAATTCCTACTCATACTAGTGGGTTTCATCTATTTACTGTGGAATGACAGGTCATGCAAAGGATAAAGGGGTTCAGCTACCGCAGCAAGTAACAGATGAATCGTTGTTGTCCTAATGCAGTAAAAGAGAGCAGGAGCGAGAGAGTAGGATTGTATCGGAATGAACAAGGGGGTTTTGCTTGCCTGGCACTTCTGAAGATAACATTGAGTCTTCATCAGTGTCAACGATCACATCATCGGTATCACGTCTATCGAGAGGGGACAAATACCGACAACACAGAAAGGAGCACAATCAATGCAATGCACAATATGATGCATGCTCATGACATGGCAATATGAATGTGTTTTGGGCTAATGCAACTAGCAACAGATTAAATGAAGTTGGTTTGAATATAAAATTCAAATTCAAACTCCATATGTGATTATTTAAATGCCCTTTATATGATTTGTGCTAAACAGCATCTATAAGTTGTTCTAACATGCATGAAAATGGTACAGATGGATTCCTTGAATTTTTCTGATAATTTTTCATATATAAATTATTTAATTTGGAGTTACGGTTAATTTTCTATGATTTATTGAAGTTTAGGGCATTTTCTGAAATTTCAGAATTAAGTTAAATCCAGAAAATGAGTTATGACATCAGCACTGCGTCATGCTTGCATCAGCAAGTCAACAGGGCTGCCCCGGGTCAAACCTGACCAGGGGGTCCCATTAGTCAGCGTCACAGGTTAACAGGGGGGTTTATTTTAGTTTAATTAAGGATTAGGGCACTAGGGCCCACATGTCAGTGGCTCTGGGGTTAGATTAGGTGGTGATTAGCTTAAGCTAATCACCTGATGGCGGGGGCCCACCTGTCAGTGTCAGCAGAGGGGGTAGTTAAAATAAAATAACTAAACTAATTAACAGGGGGGCTGGCCCCACCTGTCATCGACCCAGAGAGGGGGGGGTCCCGCCGTGGTCAACGTGGTCAGACCCACCGGCGGCTTGACGCCGGCGAGGCCAGACGCGGTGGTGCGCGCTGGAAACCAGCTACAGGGGCTCTTTTGGCGCGCAGGGAGCAACTACGGGGAGAGGGTGGAGTGGCGCATCCAACGGTGGTGGTGGCGGAGGCTGGGGTGGCCGGAGCTGCCGGCGGCGACCTCTTTTGCGGCTGCCGGAGCTCGGGTGTTCACGGGACCGGCGCTGCGGTGTGCAAACAAGACGGTGGTCGCGCTAGTTTTACTCTACGGGACGCAACGAGTGCAACGGACGCAGGCGTGGGACTAAAAGGTCACCGGAGCTTCACCGGCGACGAGCCCGTGCGGCGGAGCGTCTCGGCTCCGGTAGAGGGGTGGCTAGAGCTCGAAATCGAACTTGGGGTTAGGGGGAAACGGAGCAGGGACTCACGGGGATCGTGCAGGGAGGGTCAGCGAGCTCGGGGGCGCGCCGGAGTGGCCGAATTCGACGGAGAAGATCCTCGGCGGCCGGCGAGGGGGAAAACGTCGGGGCGGCGTTCCGGGGCTCTTCTGGTCGCGTGAGACGACGAGGAGGACGAGGGAGGACTTGCGGAGCTCTGGGAGGCGTCGGGGAGGCGAGAGGGGGATGGTGGCCGCGGCGAACGGCGTCGGTGGCGACGGCTGTGTTCGGGTTCGGGCGAGAGAGAAAGAGCAGAGGGGCGGGGCCTCGAGGAAGAGTGAGAGGGGTCCGAGGGGGCTGCGTGGCGTCGCAGGAGGGAACCAGGGGAGGAGGAGGCAGCCAGGCAGGGAGGAGGTGGCCGGGGCGCGTGGCCGCGAGCGTCGGGCACACGCCCTCGTCCTTCTGTCCGAGGAGCAAGACGACAGGGAAGGCACGGGTGGGCTGGGCCGGCCAGGGGGGGAAGCTGGGCCGGCTGGTGGGCTGCACGGGTGAGGCCAGGTAAGGTTTCTCTCCTCTCTTTTATTTCTATTTTAGTTACTGTTTTCTATTTTCTGTAATTGTGTTTGGATTTATTAAAAATGCCAGAGCATTTCCAAAAATCATGCAACTGACTGTGGCCACTGTTTGGAATATTTCCAACAGTAAACATTTCAGTTTGTGATTATTCGAGCATTTAAAATATTATTAGCAATTAAATGCCCAAACGCAAATACTATATAATTTAATTCAAAAATCCAGGAATAGCCTATAAATATGTTCATCATTTTTGGAAGAGGTTTTCACCTTTAACAGAAATTATGAACATTTCCAAAGGGCATTCTGGGTTATTGAAAATATTTTTATTGAACCTAGTTAAATTTCATTTGGTGCTAGGGTTTCAACAATCCCCATTTCAAATTTAAATGAAATTTAAACATGGTGCAACACTCTAATGCATGCACTAGGCATAGTCAGAACTAGGGATGTGACAAGATTCAACAAGGAGCTATACTTTGGACATGCTAAAATAGATCGGGATAGATTGGAACCTGGCAGGACGATTCGGATTCGTAGTACACCTGCCTTCTGATGACCTTAGGCAAGTGCTCGGCAGCGACCGCCGTCGTGGCGGCGATACGAGCAGGAGCAGCCGCACCGAAATCATCAGCACCACTCGTCCGCATTCCCCCAATGTCAGCGCCACACGAGGTAATTTGGGGGGTACGTAGGGATTTGGGGGAAATGGGGAAACTGTGGAGATAAGCTAATGGTCGGGAACTACTTATGGCACTATATGTTGTATACGGCACACTATTTATACATGTCTTTTGTGTGTTAGGTATTACAACGTCACACACGATTTCCGCACCAAACCGTGTGAGAAGACAATGTAGGTTAGACACGGTTGCCGTTACATATCCGTATGTGATGTACTACCCTGTCCATATAATTGAGTTATGGTGAGATACCATGTAAACAGCCGCTCTGCTGATATCCGTAAAAAAAACAGCCGCTCTGCATATAGAGATGGCGGTGGTGGCCTAGGCACCAGCTACCGGAGAAGAGGTCAATCCTCTGTCAGTGGGCGATGGTGGTGTCATAGGAGGTCAATCCTCAGTCTGCTACAGGAGATAGGAGGAGCTCAACCTTCGAGGTTGGCAGCGGCGTGACCCGATCACATCCATCACGGTCGATGGTGGGATACTAGAGGTTGAACTTCAGGCGGCAGCCGCACTAAGCTTTGCTCCTCGACCCTGCTGTCTCGGCGTGCTGCCGCATCGCGCTTGTCTGTCTGCTGGGTGGAGGTCGCCGAGCGGCTAATTAATTAAGGTATTCTTTTCGTGAGTGGCTTAATTAAGGTATTCAATTCATAAGGGTAGTGTTGTACTAGTACTCTGTGTGTAAATTGACTGGCCATTAATTTTTGTCATTGCACGTCTGCATAACAACATGGAGCGCCCTTAGTAATTATTAAAATAAAACCTTGTGATTTATGCACACATCTTTGGGCAGCAGTTAATCCATGTATTAATGTTGTTGTTTTGTTTTTAATTACCATTCATGTGCTGAAGATGGGACGATCTCGATGGATGAAGAATTGGAAAACCACAGATTTTATCAGTGGCGTGACAAAGTTCATGAATTTGGCTGGAAGTACAAAGAGGAGAATTGGTGATGCGGATTACATCCTGTGTCCATGCATTGATTGTGCCAATACATAGTCACATGAAGTTGCAGATGTCCAGATGCACCTAGTCTCTAGGGGATTCATGGATGGATATACACGTTGGACTAGACACGGTGAAGAGGAGGTCATGGATGAAGATACCCAGGGCAGCGAGATGCCAAACCCCGATCAGTGTCACATGGATGTTGAATCTAACATCAGGGCAGAGGCGTCAACCTACCAATGGAACATTGGAAAGCCGAAACGCCCACTGGATAACCAAGACGATGACGCAGATGACAACGATCTTGATATGCCAGATTTTGCTTCTATGATTGCAGATTTCGAGGGCCCAAAAAGGATATGATTGGGTACAAGGATCTGCCAACCATTGATGCGGACTCCAAGAAAGAATTGTATCCAGGTTGCAAAAATAAATATTCCAGGTTGAGTTCCACCCTGGCGCTTCTCAGATTTAAAGCAGCAAACGGTCTATCAAACAAGGGCTTACACAGATGTTAGGTCTTTTCAAAGAAATTCTTCCAGAAGATAATGTGCTGCGCAGAAGCACGAATGAAGCAAAGAAAATTGTTTGCCCATTGGAACTTAAAGTACATAAGATACACGCTTGTGTGAATGATTGTATATTGTACCATGGTGAGTATAAAGATCCGCATGCATGTCCCACATGCAAGCTGATACGACTCCAACGTATCTATAATTTTTGATTGCTTCATGCTATATTATATTCTGTTTTGGATGATTAATGGGCTTTGTTATACACTTTTATATTATTTTTGTGACTAACCTATTAATCGGAGGCCCAGCCCAAAATTGTTGTTTTTTGCCTATTTCAGAGTTTCATAGAAAAAAATATCAAAAGGAGTCCAAACAGAATAAAACCTTCGGGAACGTGATTTTCGGAACGAACGTGATCCAGAGGACTTGGACCCTACGTCAAGAAAGCAACCAGGACGGCACAAGGTAGGGGGGGCGCCTACCACCCTGGGCGCGCCCTCCACCCTCATGGGGCCCATGTTGCTCCACCGACGTACTTCTTCCTCCTATATATACCTACGTACCCCCAAACTACCAGATATGGAGCCAAAAACCTAATTCCACCGCCGCAACCTTCTGTACCCGTGAGATCCCATCTTGGGGCCTTTTCCGGCGCTCCGCCGGAGGGGGCATTGATCACGGAGGGCTTCTACATCAACACCATAGCCTCTCTGATCATGTGTGAGTAGTTTAACTCAGACCTTCGGGTCCATAGTTATTAGCTAGATGGCCTCTTCTCTCTCTTTGGATCTCAATACAAAGTTCTCCATGATTCTCGTGGAGATCTATTCGATGTAATCTTCTTTCGCGGTGTGTTTGTTGAGACCGATGAATTGTGGGTTTATGATCAAGTTTATCTATGAACAATATTTGAATCTTCTCTAAATTCTTTTATGTGTGATTGGTTATCTTTGCAAGTCTCTTTGAATTATCAGTTTTGTTTGGCCTACTAGATTGATCGTTCTTGCAATGGGAGAAGTGCTTAGCTCTGGGTTCGATCTTGTGGTGTCCTTTCCTAGTGACAGCAGGGGCAGCAAGGCACGTATTGTATTGTTGCCATCAAGGATAACAAGACGGGGTTTATATCATATTGCATGAGTTTATCCCTCTACATCGTGTCATCTTACTTAAAGAATTACTCTGTTCTTATGAACTTAATACTCTAGATGCATGCTGGATAGCGGTCAATGTGTGGAGTAATAGTAGTAGATGCAGGCAGGAGTCGGTCTACTTGTCACGGACGTGATGCCTATATACATGATCATACCTAGATATTCTCATAACTATGCTCAATTCTATCAATTGCTATACAGTAATTTGTTTACCCACCGCAATACTTATGCTCTTGAGAGAAGTCACTAGTGAAACCTATGGCGCCTGGGTCTATTTTCCATCATATTAATCTTCCAACACTTAGTTATTTCTATTGCCATTTATTTTACTTTGCATCTTTATTTACTCTTTATCGTAAAAATACCAAAAATATTATCTTATCATATCTATCAGATATCACTCTCGTAAGTGACCGTTGAGGGATTGACAACCCCTTTATAGCGTTGGTTGCGAGGTTCTTATTTGTTTGTGTAGGTGCGAGGGGCTCGTGCGTGGTCTCCTACTGGATTGATACCTTGGTTCTCAAAACTGAGGGAAATACTTATGCTACTTTACTACATCACCCTTTCCTCTTCAAGGGAAAACCAACGCAGTGCTCAAGAGGTAGCAAGAAGGATTTCTGGCACCGTTGCCGGGGAGATCTACGCCAAGTCAGGTCAAGTCAAGACATACCAAGTACCCATCACAAACCCTTATCCCTCGCATTACATTATTTGCCATTTGCCTCTCGTTTTCCTCTCCCCCACTTCACCCTTGCCGTTTTATTCGCCCTCTCTTTCCCGTTCGCCTATTTTTCGCTTGCTTCTCGTTTGCTCGTGTGTTGGATTGCTTGCTTGTCACTATGGCTCAAGATAATAATAAACTGTGTGACTTTACCAATACCAACAACAATGATTTTCTTAGCACTCTGGTTGCTCCTCTTACCGATACTGAATCTTGTGAAATTAATGCTACTTTGTTGAATCTTGACATGAAATATCAATTCGACGGCCTTCCTAGTGAAGATGTCGCTACCCATCTAAATAGCTTCGTTGATTTGTGTGATATGCAAAAGAAGGAAGATGTGGACAATGATATTGTTAAATTGAAGCTATTTCCTTTTTCCCTTAGAGATCGTGCTAAAGCTTGGTTTTCTTCTTTGCCTAAAAATAGTATTAATTCATGGAATAAATGCAAGGATGCTTTTATCTCTAAGTATTTCCCTCCCGCTAAGATCATCTCTCTTAGAAAAGATATTATGAATTTTAACCAACTTGATCATGAACATGTTGCACAAGCTTGGGAGAGGATGAAATTAATGATACGTAATTGCCCTACACATGGTTTAAATCTTTGGATGACTATACAAATTTTTTTATGCCGGATTGAATTTTTCTTCTAGAAATCTTTTAGATTCGGCCGCAGGAGGCACTTTTATGGAAATCACTTTAAGAGAAGCTACTAAACTCCTAGATAATACCCTAGATATTAAGGAACCCACTATTATGGATTTCAAGGAATTTAATTATGACAATTGCTCTTTGATAGATTGTATTTCCTTGTTGCAATCCGTGCTAAATTCTCCACATGCTTATAGTCAACATAAAGCTTTTACCAAACATATCGTTGATGCTTTGATGCAATCTTATGAAGAAAAACTTGAGTTGGACGTTTCTATCCCTAGAAAACTTTATGATGAGTTGGAACCTAATATTAAAATTAAAATTAAATATCATAAATGCTATGCTTTGTGTGATTTGGGTGCTAGTGTTTCCACGATTCCAAAAACTTTGTGTGATTTGCTAGGATTCTGTGATTTTGATGATTGTTCTTTGAACTTGCACCTTGCAGATTCCACTATTAAGAAACCTATCAGAAGAATTAATGATGTTCTTATTGTTGCAAATAGGAATTATTTGCCCTTGGATTTCATTGTTCTTGATATATATTGCAATCCTTCATGCCCTATTATTCTTGGTAGACCTTTCCTTAGAACGATTGGTGCAGTTATTGATATGAAGGAAGGGAATATTAGATTCCAATTTCCATTAAGGAAAGGCATGGAACACTTGCCTAGAAAGAACATTAAATTACCTTATGAATCTATTATGAGAGCCACTTATGGATTGCCTACCAAAGATGGCAATACCTAGATCTATTCTTTCTTTTATGCCTAGCTAGGGGCGTTAAACGATAGCGCTTGTTGGGAGGCAACCCAATTTTTTTAGTTTTTTTTTTGCTTTCTGCTTCTGTGTAGTAATAAATAATCCATCTAGCTTCTGTTTAGATGTGGTTTTGTGTTTTAGTTAGTGTTTCTGCCAAGTTAAACCTATAGGATCTTCTTGGATGATAATTATTTGATCTCGCTGAAAATTCCAGAAACTTTCTGTTCATGAAAACAATTATTAAAGATCACCAGAAAGTTATAAAATATTGATTCCAATTGCAGAATATCAAGAAACAAATTTTCTAGGTCATCCTATTTTGGTAGAGTTTTTGGAGTTCCAGAAGTTTTCGTTAGTTACAGATTACTACAGACTGTTCTGTTTTTGACAGATTCTGTTTTTTGTGTGTTGTTTGCTTATTTTGATGAATCTATGGCTAATAAAATTGTTTATAAACCATAGAGAAGTTGGAATACAGTAGGTTTAACACCCATATAAATAAACAATGAGTTCACTTCAGTACCTTGAAGTGGTGTTTTGTTTTCTAACGGAGGTCACGCGATTTTCTGTTAAGTTTTGTGTTGTGAAGTTTTCAAGTTTTGGGTAAAAGATTTGATGGACTAAGGAACAAGGAGTGGAAAGAGCCTAAGATTGGGGATGCCCATGGAACCCCAAGATAATCTAAGTACACCAAAAAGCCAAAGCTTGGGGATGTCCCGGAAGGCATCCCCTCTTTCGTCTACTTCCATCGGTAACTTTACTTGGAGCTATATTTTTATTCACCACATGATATGTGTTTTGCTTGGAGCGTCTTGTATTATTTAGTCTTTGCTTTTTAGTTTACCACAATCATCCTTGCTGTACACACCTTTTGATAGAGACACACATGATTCGGAATTTATTAGAATACTCTATGTGCTTCACTTATATCGTTTGAGCTATGTAGTTTTTGCTCTAGTGCTTCACTTATATCTTTTAGAGCACGGTGGTGGATTTGTTTTATAAAAACTGTTGTTCTCTCATGCTTCACTTATATCATTTTGAGAGTCCTACAAAACAGCATGGTAACTTGCTTTAATTATGAAAGGCATCCAAGATTAGTAAACAAAAAATAAATATAAATTTTCTTATGAGTGTGTTGAATACTATGAGAAGTTTGATGCTTGATAATTGTTTTGAGAGATGAAGATGGTGATATTAGAGTCATGCTAGTTGAGTAGTTGTGAATTTGAGAGATACTTGTGTTAAAGTTTGTGATTCCCGTAGCATGCATGTATGGTGAACCATTATGTGATGAAGTCGGAGCATGATTTATTTATTGATTGTCTTCCTTATGAGTGGCGGTCGGGGAGGAGTGATGGTCTTTTCCTACCAATCTATCCCCCTAGGAGCATGCGCGTAATACTTTGCTTTGATAACTTGTAGATTTTTACAATAAATATATGAGTTCTTTATGACTAATGTTGAGTCCATGGATTATACGCACTACTCTCATCCTTCCACCATTGCTAGCCTCTCTAATACCGCGCTCTTTTTGCTGGTATCATACACCCACCATATACCTTCCTCAAAACAGCCACCATACCTACCTATTATGGCATTTCCATAGCCATTCCAAGATATATTGCCATGCAACTTACCACCGTTCCGTTTACTATGACACGCTCCATCATTGTCATATTGCTTCGCATGACCATGTAGTTAACATCGTATTTGTGGCAAAGCCACTGTTCATAATTTTTACATACATGTCACTCTTGATTCATGGCATATCCCGGTACTCCGTCGGAGGCATTCACATAGAGTCATATATTGTTCTAAGTATTGAGTTGTAAGTAAGAAAAGTGTGATGATCATCATTATTAGAGCATTGTACCAAGTGAGGAAAGGATGATGGATACTATGATTCCCCCACAAGTCGGGATGAGACTCTGGACGAAAAAAAGAGGCCATAAAAAAAGAGAAAGTCCCAAATAAAAAAATGAGAGAAAAAGAGAGAAGGGACAATGCTACTATCCTTTTTACCACACTTGTGCTTCAAAGTAGCACCATGATCTTCATGATAGAGAGTCTCTTATGTTGTCACTTTCATATACTAGTGGGAATTTTTCATTATAGAACTTGGCTTGTATATTCCAATGATGGGCTTTCTAAAAATGCCCTAGGTCTTCGTGAGCAAGCGAGTTGGATGCACACCCACTTAGTTTATTTTGTTGAGCTTTCATATACTTATAGCTCTAGTGCATCCGTTGCATGGCAATCCCTACTCACTGAAATTGATATCTATTAATGGGCATCTCCACAGCCCGTTGATACGCCTAGTTGATGTGAGACTATCTTCTCCCTTTTTGTCTTATCCACAACCACCATTCTATTCCACATATAGTGCTATATCCATGGCTCATGCTCATGTATTGCGTGAATATTGAAAAAGTTTGAGAACACCAAAAGTATGAAACAATTGCTTGGCTTGTCATCGGGGTTGTGCATGATTTAAATACTTGGTGTGGGGAAGATAGAGCACAGCCATACTATATGATTTTGTAGGGATAACTTTCTTTTGCCATGTTATTTTGAGAAGACATAATTGCTTAGTTAGTATGCTTGAAGTATTATTATTTTTATGTCAATATTAAACTTTTGTCTTGAATCTTTCGGATCTAAATATTCATACCACAATTAAGAGAATTACATTGAAAATTATGCTAAGTAGCATTCCGCATAAAAATTTCTGTTTTTATCATTTACCTACTCGAGGACGAGCAGGAATTAAGCCTGGGGATGCTTCATACGTCTCCAACGTATCTATAATTTTTTATTGCTTCATGCTATATTATATCTGTTTCGGATGATTAATGGGCTTTGTTATACACTTTTATATTACTTTTGGGACTAACCTATTAACCGGAGGCCCAGCCCAAAATTGCTGTTTTTGCCTATTTCAGAGTTTCAAAGAAAAAGAATGTCAAACGGAGTCCAAACGGAATAAAACCTTCGGGAACGTGATTTTCAGAACGAACATGATCCAGAGGACTTGGACCCTACGTCAAGAAAGCAACCAGGAGGGTACGAGGTAGGGGGCACGCCTATCCCCCTTGGCGCGCCCTCCACCCTTGTGGGTCCCACATTGCTCCACCGAAATACTTCTTCCTCCTATTTATACCTACGTACACCGAAACTACTAGATATTGAGCCAAAAACCTAATTCCACCGCCGCAACCTTCTGTACCCATGAGATCCCATCTTGGGGCCTTTGCCGACGCTCTGCCGGAGGGGGCATTGATCACGGAGGGCTTCTACATCAACACTATAGCCTCTCCGATGATGTGTGAGTCTTTTACCTTAGACCTTCGGGTCCATAGTTATTGGCTAGATGGCTTCTTCTCTCTCTTTGTATCTCAATACAAAGTTCTCCACTATTCTCGTGGAGATCTATTCGAGGTAATATTCTTTTGCGGTGTGTTTGTTGAGACCGATGAATTGTGGATTTATGATCAAGTTTATCTATGAACAATATTTGAATCTTCTCTGAATTCTTTTATGTATGATTGGTTATCTTTGCAAGTCTCTTTGAATTATCAGTTTGGTTTGGCCTACTAGATTGATCCTTCTTGTAATGGGAGAAGTGCTTAGCTTTGGGTTCAATCTTGCGGTGTCCTTTCCCATTGACAGCGGGTGCAGCAAGGCATGTATTGTATTGTTGCCATCGAGGATAACAAGATGGGGTTTATATCATATTGCATGAGTTTATCCCTCTACATCATGTCATCTTACTTAAAGCATTACTCTATTCTTGTGAACTTAATACTCTAAATGCATGCTGGATAGCGGTCGATGTGTGGAGTAGTAGTAGTAGATGCAGGCACGAGTCGGTCTACTTGTCACGGACATGATGCCTATATACATGATCATACCTAGATATTCTCATAACTATGCTCAATTCTATCAATTGCTCAACAGTAATTTGTTTACCCACCGTAATACTTATGCTCTTGAGAGAAGCCACTAGTGAAACCTATGGCCCCCGGGTCTATTTTCCATCATATTAATCTTCCAACACTTAGCTATTTACTCTTTATCACAAAAATACCAAAACTATTATCTTATCATATCTATCAGATCTCACTCTCGTAAGTGACCATTGAGGGATTGACAACCCCTTTATCGCGTTGGTTGTGAGGTTCTTATTTGTTTGTGTATGTGCGAGGGACTCGTGCATGGTCTCCTACTGGATTGATACCTTGGTTCTCAAAACTGAGGGAAATACTTACGCTACTTTACTGCATCACCCTTTCCTCTTCAAGGGAAAACCAACGCAGTGCTCAAGAGGTAGCACAAGCATCCACGATACAAGAGCAGGAGAGCAAAGGACAAGCACAAATTGGACAACGAGATCAAGACAGGAATCCTGCTCAAGCTTGTTTGGTACTTGCCTTTAATTCCAAGGTTGAGGCGTTTGTTTGCAAACCCTGGAGAGGCAAAGAGGTTGCTGTGGCATCATGATGAGTGAATTGTGGATAGTTTTATGAGGCACCGTAAAGATGGGGCTCTGTGGGAATTAATCCACAAAAATTTTGAAAAATATGCCAAGGATCCTAGAAGTATAAGGCTCGGGGAGTGTACTGATGGGATGAATCATATTGGCGATATGAGCACCAATCACAGCACATGGCCGGTGCTTCTATGCATATATAACCTAGCTCCTTGGTTGTGTGTGAAGAAAAAAATACATTATGATGTCAATGATTATCCAAGGCCCGAAGCAACTGGGAAATGACATTGACATTTACTTTCAGCTATTGGTAGAAGAACTGCTAACAGTGTGGATAGATGCGACTGCTGTTAAATGTTATGATGCTTACACAAAGGAGATTTTCGATCTACATGCGATGCTGGTGCACACCATTCAAGATATGCCGACATTAGGCAACAGATCAGGGCAGAAAACAAAGGGAGATGTAGGGTGTGTCACATGCCTGGATAGGACAGCTAGCGGAAGACTTCCCAACTCGCGGAAAATAGTGTATTTGCATCATCATAGGTTCTTGCAAAAAAATTACCCATACCGAAAGACGAAAGATGAATTTGATGGTATCATAGAGGCAGGTGCGGGCCCAAGACCCTATGACGGGGAGGTGGTCCACAACATGGCTAAAAAAATTAATGTTGTGCTTGGCAAGAACCACCCTTTGACGGTGAAACAAACACCCAAGAGTCAACTGTTTAAGAAGAAATTGGTCTTCTAGAAATTACCTTACTGGGAGATTCTACGTGTACGTCACTTCATCGATGTCATGCACATAGAGAAGAATGTATGTGAAAGAATCCTTGGTACTCTGCTCAAGGTTAAAGGTAAAACAAAGGATGGTGATGGTTCACAGCTCGATATGCTTGCTAATCAATCAAAACGCAAGAGTGAAGCAAAAGATGATGACAAATTCATCAAAGCTCGCAAGAGTTACAGTTTCAGTACAAAAGAAGCAACACAGTTCTTCACCTATTTGTTGTTAGTTAAGACACCCTCTTCCTACTGCGCAAACATCAGAAGTCTCATGGATGTGAGCTCAGGTAAAATGAAGTTGGGACACATGAAGTCACATGATTGACACGTAATGTTGACACAAATCCTCCTGGTGGCCATCAGGAATCTGATGGACAAAGATATAAGAAGCACACTCATTGACCTCTATGATTTCTTCAACCAACTATGGCAGAAAGTTGTAAATCCTGAAGAGTTGGATCATATGCAAGATGATATTGCAAGAATATTGTCCAACCTAGAGTTGTTTTTCCCACCGTCATTCTTTGATGTCATGGTCCATCTCACTGTGCACCTTGTCGACGAGATAAAGTATTGTGGTCTTGTGTTTCTTCACAACATGTATCCCTTCGAGCGGTTCATGGGAATACTGAAGCGCTTTTGTCGGAACCCAAACCATCCAGAGGCAAGCATCCTACAAGGTTATATCATGGAGGAGGTGGTTGAGTTTTGAACCGAATACATGAAACAAAGACCTATAGGTTTGCCCCTCTCTCACCACGAGGTAAGGCTGAAAGATAAGCCGGTCCTTGCTGGCACGCAAATGGCTGCACCCGGAGAATTGGTAGAGAAAGCCCATTTGACGATACTACTTAACAACCCAGTTCTCATCGCTTATGCCGAAGAACACTTGGCGGAGATATGCCAAAGCTTCTTACCAATGGTGCCTTCACCAGATGTGGAGATGAAGGAGCACACTAAGAACTACACCGAATGGCTGAAGAATCGTTTGGCACAAGGATCCATCAATGACATTGCTACGTGGTTGGCACAAAAGCCATCACCTACGGTGTTGACGTACCAAGCATATGACATAAATGGATACATGTTATACACAGAGGAACGTGATCAGAAGACCTCCTATCAGAACAACTCTGTTCGAATAGAATGCATGACTATAAATGAAGCTGATAAAAGGGTATACTATGGAACCATCAAAGATATTTGGGAGCTTGACTATGTGAAAGTTAAGGTTGCATTATTCAGGTGCGCTTGGATCCCTCTTGGTCAGGTACGGATTGATGAGTACAGGAAGACCTGTGTTAACTGGACAACGATGGCATATCGCATGGACCCATTCATTCTCGCCAACGATGCTACCTAGATTTTCTTCCTGGAAGACCTCTTGCATGAGAACGGCCATTTAGCTATGCATGGGAAGAGAAGGGTACTGGGTGTCGACGATGTTGCCGATGAGGATGTGTACAGTGAATTTGATGAGTTGCCAGCCAAGGGATCACGCACCCGTGTAACAAAGCAGCGTAAAATTATCGAAAAACCCCAAGTTCATTCGGGGTCAACTTAATGATCCCAGTTCCCCAATGTACATGGGAATTAAGCAGTAAGACTAGTATTTATGCCTACCCTGCCATTTAATTCGTTCAATTAAGAACTGTCGCGTGTACTGAATTTGTGAGTTATGCCCGGTTTTCTGTTGATGTAAGAACCGTTAATATGTTCACCTTGATATGCTGTCAGCTCAGGCAATGATATATCATAGAGGTAGCACACTCAATTGATCTCACTACAGTATGTGTGAACAAAAATATGCAATCTAGTTTGCGAATAGCACACACGGTTCGTTGATGAAAGCCGTGTGCCGACCAAACCCCGCCACCCCGCCCACGATCTGAGTCGTGCTTTTTGATTGGCCAGAACCGAAACCCCACGGATCATACGTCTGCACCGTTGGATGCTCCCAGATAGAACGACAATCCTCATCCCTTTCGACAGCACATGTAGTTTGGGTTGTAATTCTATTTTTATGCACAAAATGCACGTTAATCGAAAAAATGTCCTAAATATAGCTAATGATACCTGAAATGTGCCAGAAAATCAAAGCTATGGTATAATGGTGATTGCGTACCGTGGAAATTTTTATGAGGCCAAACGATGAAGTCACCGGCCACAGGAGTTTGAATTGACACGTCTCCTTTTGGAAAACCATGATCCTTCATGTGAGATGCTCCGGTTTGGAAGGAGTGGTCATCAGAACTTGTGCCCAACTTTACTAATTTTTTCCACGGGGTCGTGAGAGCACGCCACGGGCACACATCGATGTTGATGATGGCTGAACACCATCAGAATTTCCTGTAATTAAAATACCAACTATGCCTACGCCAGTGGCCGCACCTCGCGGCCGAAATGTTTGAAACTTCTCCCTGCTTCTCAAACAAATGGATGAAAACTCACAAAGCGACGCACAAATGATCTGTACACCTTCTTTGCTAGGCTGATAGTAAGGGTGTATCATAGCTAGTATCATGCTTGCCAACTAGGTAATTTTGATGAGCTGTCATAGAATTATTTAAATGAAAAAAGAGAGGGTTAAGTATCATATCATGAAACTGTATCACAATAAATGCTATGCTGCTATGTGTCATGCATGACAATATAAATAAAGTACTACATATGATACTAGCTACTCTATGATACTATGCATTAGAGCAAGTACACAATAGAGTGACATAAGACTAGCAACAATGGGTAGTAACATAGAATGTTACTAGTCTATGTAACTACCTCTATAGTGGGGAGTAACATATGTGTAGTAACATGCAACACTTCATTTATTAGGCTATAGACTCATCTTGCCTTGAGATGTGTGATGTTATTACTCATATTACTAGTAACTAGTTATGTTACCACTTTCCTCTCTTTCTTCATTTATTTCTTGCCACATCATCTATTTTATCTAGATACGTGTGATGTTACTACCTATGTTACTCCCACAGTGGGTAGTCTAAGCAGGCTATAAGGAATAGAATAATATATATATATTCTTATTAGTTGGAGGAAAGAGAAGAGAAGCGGGCTCTTGGTTAGTAGAGCCAGCTGCAACACGAGACCCAAGACACTTTGTGAAGATGTAAGGTGGGCCAACTATTGATAAACTAGTCGGTATCTAAAACTTATTATTGTGCATGCCCGCTAAGAGGTTGGCTGTATATGACATGGCAACTTCTTATAGCCGACTCTTGGATGTATTATTAACCATGCTCTTAGGGAGGTAGCTAGTATATCATAGATGACTAGCTAGTATCCGACTAGCCATAGTGGGAGTAACTTAATCAGTTACATCGACTCCAACTCAGCAAACATGCTTATGTGGAGTTAATGAGGAGAGAGATAGTTTCAGTAACTTAGCTAGTTACCGTAACATCACATGTCCCAATGCAATATGAGTCTATAACCTAATAAATAAGGCTTTGCATGACACTACATTTATGTTACTACCCACTATGAAGGTAGTAATATAGTCTAGGGATATGTGTATGTTACTAGTGTATGTTACTCTCCATTGTGGCTGGTGTCATACTCCCTCCTTTCCGGTTTAGACTGGTTGTAATGGTAGTATCATATGCGGTACCATGCATGCCGACTAGACTTTCTGGATGATGTGGCACATGATTAAATGAGGAAAGAGAGGATGTGGTATCATATCATGATACCGTGTCATATTAAATGTTGTACTACTACTTTGTGTGATGCATGACAATTAATAAGGCAACCTAAGATATTAACTTATGATACTATGCATTCCGAAAGTAGTATCGTACACTATCATATGCATGATACTAGTATATGATACTCCCCATTACAACCAGCCTTATATATAGGGCTCAATTCAAAAATCTCACCGACCAAGGTAGATGGTGAGTGGTGGAATACTTTTTGTAGTTTGCAAAAACACCCAATTAATGCTTTTGTTTTCCTCAAAAAGTTATGTTTTCCAATGTATTAATTGCAATACATTCAAACATAAAGTACATGCATTGGTCAACTTTTTCTTAATACTTGCATGCAATGATTTAATGCACCTTGGAACTTGGACATGTGATGGGGAACAATCAAATTGAGCCTTATAAAATGGAAAAACTAAAATTTTGAGATAAGCCTATAAACCAGAAAGGAGGGTGTATATATGCATTATACTAGTATATGATCAGGAATACCTTCCTAATGCGCGCATGCATAGTATCATCAGTTAGGATCTTAGGTTGCCTTATTAATTGCCACGCATGACACAAAGTAGTACACCATTTAATATGATATGTATCATGATATGATACCACACCCTCTCTTTCTTCATTTAACTATGTGCCACATCATCCGAAAAGTCTAGTTGACATGCATCATACCGCTTGATACTCCCATATTACGACCAGCCTTATTAGGGTGGCCATAGTGGGGGTATCATAGGCAGTATCATGCACTCGGGAATAGAAAATATGATGATGTGGCAAAGAAGCAGTAACATAGGTAGATACAGTAACACACACATATATATATATATATATACATACATACATACATATATATATATATAATAAATGCTATACTGTTGGATGCTCCTAGATCCCAAACCCCACGGATCGTACGTCTGAACTATTGGATGCTCCCAGATCGAACGGCAATCTTCATCCCTTTCGACAGGACATGCAGTCCAGCTAAGAATTGATTTATATGCCAACATTCACGGTAAATGCCAAAAAATGTCTTACATATAGCACACGAGACCTGAAATGCGCCAGCAAATCAAACTCGTGGTAAAATTGTGATTGGTTTACGTGGGAAAGATTTAGAGGCGAAACGATGAACTCATGTCTTCATTTCAAAATTAGTACGTCTTCATTTCAAATGAAATTATTCTGTTTGTGCACACGAGTGCTTAGAGGCAACCGTTTGCATAGGCCTTTCTGCGCGCGCAGCGATCGGGGATATTTTCACCCTTTACACCTAGGCCGCCAACACCCGGAGTCCCCAACACCCCCCCACTGTCCGCCCGCATTTCACTCAACTAGTCCACCCAATCTCCTTCGCCAGCTCCCCCTGATGTCTACTACGCAACCTTCTTGTAGACGTTGTTGGGCCTCCAAGTGCAGAGGTTTGTAGGATAGTAGCAAATTTCCCTCAGGTGGATGACCTAAGGTTTATCAATCCACGGAAGGCGTAGGATGAAGATGGTCTCTCTCAAGCAACCCTGCAACCAAATAACAAAGAGTCTTTTGTGTCCCCAACACACCCAATACAATGGTAAATTGTATAGGTGCACTAGTTCAGCGAAGAGATGGTGATACAAGTGCAATATGGATGGTAGATATGGGTATTTGTAATCTGAAAATATAAAAACAGCAAGGTAACTAACGATAAAAGTGCGCGAAAACGGTATTGCAATGCTAGGAAACAAGGCCTAGGGTTCATACTTTCACTAGTGCAAGTTCTCTCAACAATAATAACATAATTGGATCATATAACTATCCCTCAACATGCAACAAAGAGTCACTCAAAGTCACTAATAGCGAAGAACAAGCGAAGAGATTATTGTAGGGTACAAAACCACCTCAAAGTTATCCTTTCTGATCGATCTATTCAAGAGTCCGTAGTAAAATAACACGAAGCTATTCTTTCCGTTCGATCTATCCTAGAGTTCGTACTAGAATAACACCTTAAGATACAAATCAACCAAAACCCTAATGTCACCTAGATACTCCAATCTCACCTCAAGTATCCGTGGGTATGATTATACAGTATGCATCATACAATCGCAGATTCATCTATTTAACCAACACAAAGAACTTCAAAGAGTGCCCCAAAGTTTCTACCGGAGAGTCAGGACGAAAACGTGTGCCAACCCCTACGCATAAGTTCACAAGGTCACTAAACCCGCAAGTTGATCACCAAAACATACATCAAGTAGATCACCTGAATATCCCATTATCACCACAGATAGGCACATGCAAGACATACATCAAGTGTTCTTAAATCCTTAAAAACTCAATCCGATAAGATAACTTCAAAGGCAAAACTCAATCCATTACAAGAGAGTAGACGGGGAGAAACATCATAAGATCCAACTATAATAGGAAAGCTCGCGATACATCAAGATCGTGCCAAATCAAGAACACGAGAGAGAGAGAGAGAGAGAGAGAGAGAGAGAGAGAGATCAAACACATAGCTACTGGTACATACCCTCAACCCCGAGGGTGAACTACTCCCTCCTCGTCATGGAGAGCGCTCGGATGATGAAGATGGCCAGCGGTGAGGGATCCCCCCACCGGCAGGGTGTCGGAACAGGGTCCCGATTGGTTTTTGGTGGCTACAGAGGCTTGCAGCGGCGGAACTCCCGATCTAGGTTATTTTCTGGAGGTTTCTGTATTTATAGGAATTTTTGGCGTCGGTCTCCTGTCAGGGGGGGGGGTCTCCGAGTCGTCCACGAGGGTGGAGGGCGCGCCCTACCCCCTGGGCTCTCCCCCTATCTCGTGGACGGTCCGGGACTCTTTTGGCCCAACTATTTTACTCCAGGGGCTTATTTTGGTCCATAAAAAATCATCAAAAATTGGCACGTCAAGTGGACTCCATTTGGTATTCCTTTTCTGTAAAACTCAAAAACAAGGAAAACCAAAAATTGGCACTGGGCTCTAGGTTAATAGGTTAGTCCCAAAAATCATATAAAATAGCATATAAATGCATATAAAACATCTTAGATGGATAATATAATAGCATGGAACAATCAAAAATTATAGATACATTGGAGACGTATCACCCCCTCCCCCAGATCCACAGCAGAACCCTCTATGGCGCCGCCGTGCTCACCTCGGCCGTGTGCCTGCACTTCTGCGTCAAGCCTACCTCCACTGCCATTCCCAACACGCGGGGGCCCACGCCTCACCATCTTCGTTTGCTCACCAGCCACCCTTGAGCATATTGGTGTAGTAACCCTCGCCTCTCCTGTGGTCTGGCCGGGTTTGCATTAAGAAGCATGTTAGTTACTGCTCTCCATCGTAGTGAGGCATATTTCCTCGCAATCCCTCTTCCAATTTTGTTCCGTATGTTCCCAAATTGGCTATAAAATAACGGAGAGCGTATATATGTTCATTATGTACCTTCCTTACTAAATATAAGTTGTATCTGTTCCAATAAGTTACTGCCTATTTACAGATCGCGGGCGCCCGAGTCACACAAACTTAACAATTAGCCGTACATTTTCTAAATTATTGCATGGCATGTTTAGAAAGATTGATACCAAGTTGTTAGTTTTATGCTTATCCTCCTTACCTTAGCTTCGCATGTGTTCTCTGTAGATGCCGAGTAGCAGTGACAACACTCATTCAGGCCATGTATCTTCATCTGATTCGGACAACCCTAGGTCTTCAGCAGATTGTGAGGGATCAAGTAGTCTTGAAAGGGATAGAGCTGCAACAATTACACTTCCGGCCAGGACACGGAGGAACGCTCCAAGGAAGCCCACACACCACCCTAAAGGTGTATATGAAGTAACCGAGATTGATTTGAAGTACTGGGCTCCAACTAAACTAGATAAAACACGCATGAGGTTCATGAGTGTGTGTGCATTTGTTGGCAGGGCAAGGCTCAAGATTAATCTGCCGGGGTTTCAGAAGGCTGACACAAAAACACGGCGAATGATAGTCTAGGAGATCATGGATCACTTCAACATTCCAGAGCAGTGGAGAATGCAGGTGGAACATGCTGCACTGAAGAAGGCTAGGGATGCTTGGAGAAACTGGAAGCACATGTTGTACAAGAAATACTTGAGTGAAGGCAAGGACCCAATCCCCGCATACCCCTAAATTACAAAGGCATACTGGGAAGAATTCAAAAGGGTCAGGGCTACTAAAGAGTTTGCTGAGAAGAGTTTCAAGCAATCGGAACTTCAGAAGAAGAACATACACCTCCACCATATGGGTGTGGCAGGATACTACGACATGAAACTGATATGGGAACAGGAGGACAAAGAAGTAGTAGCGGCGGGTGGGAATCCAGCCTTTAGTGAAATCAGGGGCGGACGCGCCAGAGACTACTTGCGGGCACGTGAAAGGAGGCGTGATGACGAAACTTATTACTTTGTAAACACACGTGATGCCAAACTGTACGAAGTGATGTTAGAGGATTCCAAGATTCCTGGAAGGTTCTACAGGAACTCAAAGCCATGTGACATTCTGTCCATTGCTCTGGACACAAAAGAGCCCCCTGGCCGTGCAAGGGGTATAGGTATCACTACTAGGGAAAAGCCTAGCAGCAGCGCGGGTTTTAGTTTCATTAGTAGCGCGGGGACCGGCGCTACTAATAAGGCGCTACAACTAACACTTAGCAGCAGTGCGTGGGCGCCTGCGCTACTGGTATACAAGTGTAGCAGCAGCGTGCTTCGTGTAAGCTCGTTACTGCTAATAGCTCTAGTGTGCTTGGGCTGGACGCGCTACTGCTACTGTCACGCTGCTGCTAACTTTCTCCACTCGCTACTGCTAATTTTAGTAGTTTTTCTTTTTTTGCATATTTGTTTTCTATTTGAATAGGCTTTATACAAGAATCTTTAGCAGATACAAATGTCATCATGATAGACATACAAATGGCTACGAGGCCACAAATGTAATCATACCATATACATACAAATAGTCTCATCATAATCATCATCCAACAAGAAGTGGTATCTCGTCATCATCTCGAAAATAGCGATACAAGTCTCGATTACTTGCAACTACATCGTCATCCATCTAAACAATGATATACGCGAGAAGAGCTATCACTTTGAGACAGAGTGGAACTATGTTGTACATGAGTTCGTATCCCTCTCTCGCATTAGCGTGACCTAAACTAACTACTGCCTGTCGCTCGGAAACCGGTACACCTGGGCCTGACACTCCGGCCACTCGTCGTGTAGATACTCTTGGCATATCACTTCTTCGCCATCGATGATCTATGCACCTGCATCGTCACATGAGTCGAATATATGCAACATATATAGTTGAGCAACAGAAAGAGACAGACTTGGCAAAAATAGAAGCAACATATCATAAGCATAAATAACAAAGTTGATCGTACCCAAAATGCCCTAACTAGAGTGATCGTCGCTGGTCGAGACGACAGTTTAATTACATCACAAATAAAGTTTCGTCATGCATAACTCAAAGTTTCGTCAAACAGAAAGTATGGACTAAACAGACACATTGTCATATATCGACAATCACTCCAACATGTCGTGCCATCCATCCAAGTCAGGGAGATAGTCCCTGAGCCTAGTGAAAGGCTTCAGGTCGAGACGCTGAGAGGCTACCCGTGTTCGGACGTCTTCCCGTGACATCTGTCCTTCTTCGTAGAACATCCCTGTTTTTCCGATGACCTCCTTCATGATGATTTGGGAAAGTTCACGCTGGATGTGATAGAACTCGGCTCGAAGTCGATGATCCTCGATATCTCCTACGTTCTTTGCCCATTGCAGAATATGGGCATCGCCGGATGTAGGTGACATGCGAAGGTTCTAGTGATCTCGTCTGTACTCCAGCATGTGGTGTAGGAAATAGAATCCATCATTAAGAGAACCAGTCGGTTGCTGGATGCAGCAGAAGTCAGTCTTATGGCCGAAGGCGAGCCTACCGCCCCTTCTCTTCTTGTCCATGACCTCTCCACCCCATGCTTCGTAGTAAAACATAGCACTGTCGAGAACATCCTTGATGTGGGTGTAATCCTTTTTGTGAATGATCTTTGATGAGTGCAAGTAAAGAGCGTGGGAGTATCGGGGGTGGAGGATGATGAGGACGGTGCGCCCGCCGCTGTGCAAAATAAGTACACCTCAAATTAATTAGCCTCCACCGTGCAAATGAATGATTGAAATCAAAGGAAGGATATCTGTGCGGATGACTTACAGGGGATGATAAGGCACGAGAATCTCCTCCTTGTGCTTATTGGCGAGCATGAAATTGACGATGTAATCCCTCGCGTATTCACGGTGGTTTGTGCAGACTCCCAAGAAGCTATCGTGCATGAAGTACGGGTCAGCGACATAGATATGAGGTATCTGCTCAACCCCGATGATGTAGTATGTTCATGTGCAAGGCATAAAGGCGGACAAACGTAAAATCTAGCTTCTTCACGTGAAACATGTCGAATATGTAATCGAATCGAAGGAAGAACTTATCCGCGGGCACGAAGTCGACATACGACAATTGCCGCGGAACGTTAACCACGTAGAGTGGGTATCCTGGATATTTCGAGGCGATGAGGCCTTTCTCTATCCACAGCACATCGTCATGAAGACTCCTTAGATCGCAGAATATGGCCCTTAGCGCTGCTGCAGGTAGAATTGGTTGACCGGGGATATGCCAATTATCCGCACCGGGGATATCTATACGGTCTTGAACCCGAGGCTGCTGAGGCGGCTGGATCGTAGAATCAGCTTTCTTGCCTTTCCTCGCTCTCTTCCTATGCTTCTTTGCTAGAAGGTTGTCTATAATACATTGATCCTCCGGAGGCGGCAATTCAGGCACTGACTCATGACGCTCAAACCCTGAGTAGGCGCTAGTATAGACATACTGTTGAGTGCCATCGTCATCCTCATCCTCATCCATGGCAACGTCATCAACGACTAATGGAGCCTCTTCCTTACCCCGTCCTCTATCACCTAACCCGACACCCAACGCTAATTGGGTAGGTGGGGTGTTTATGTTCATACCTTGCTGAGGCTGCATGCTCGTGGGTGTACTCCCGGCCGACTCCAGACAAAGCAGACTCTTTGGCCACAACATGACCCACCCATTGCAACAATCACCAAGCCGCCGCGGGGTCCCGTCGTCATCCCCCCTAGTACCAAAGGAGGCAAATTCTCGTGGCCCGGTTTGACACTGGCCACAGAAACCTTGAAGACGTTCGGGGGGATCGGCCGGCCGTGGAATAATGGTTCCTTCAACTTCATTATGGCCGCCTTCCCCGCGTCCACCTTCTGGTCGCCGATTGTGTACAATATGGTGCACGGGGTTTCGTCGGCCTGCAAAGAAAAGTCTGCGATGTGAGACATCCGAAAGGCAACGAAAACGGGAGATTATACATTTATTGAAGGGGTCGGTGTGACAGATACCGTGAGTGCATCGAGCTCATCCAAAGACGAAGCACCGCCGAGCACATCCGGTGCGGGAGCAGGTGCGAGAGCTGGTGCAGCTGTAGGTGCTGGTGCAATGCTAGTCGAGCTGCTCCCCAGGAATTCAGCAGTGGGAAAGTCCGCTACATTTTTTTCAGGATTTTGCCCGGTCCAACTGAAAACAACCCGAACCAAGGAAGTGGACATATCTACAACCATCTGTTTTGCGGTAGCTACCACTGTTGCGACTGTCTGAGATGATTTCTTCTCAACCGCAATCTCAACCTTCTTGTCGATGTTTTCTTCGGTTAACCTCCGTCTTTCCATTCTCTCCTCCTTGGTCTGACTGTAGTACTTCTTCCACGTGGCGCCGTCTTCGACACCGTGCACTCGTCAATACGACCGTCGAGTATCCACTGGGAGTCGTTTCAATATGTTCAATGCCCGGTTGAATGGAGTGTCCCACTTGGGCCTCGCCAACGCCTCAGACGGCGAGTCGCTTTCGGCCGCAATCCTGTGCTGCTCTCTCTACAAAAGGCACAAGGATCGTTTACAAATATGACTAACCTGCAGTCGAATTGATCAAAAACTAAAATTACCAGCAGTCTGATGAACTCCATCTTGACCGCGTTTGTCTCGAAAACCTTCTTCACTGGGTCCCAACGGTGCCGGGCCCTGAGGACGTCACGCTCCTGCGTGACGGTGAACTCCGCTAAGGGGTCTGGGATGCCCAGACTCGCGGCTTCCGCGTCCTCCTTGGCCCATTTGGACCTTGATACGTCTCCAACGTATCTATAATTTTTGATTCCTCCATGCTATATTATCTACTGTTTTGGACCATAATGGGCTATATTTTCGGCTTTTATATTACTTTTGGGACTAACCTATTAACCGGAAGCCCAGCCCAGAATTGCTGTTTTTTTTGCCTATTTCAGTGTTCCGAAGAAACGGAATATCAAACGGAGTCCAAATGGAATGAAACCTTCCGGAACGTGATTTTCTCAACAAATATGATCTAGGAGACTTGGACCCTCCATCAAGAAAGGAGGGAGGTGGCCACGAGGGTGGAGGACGCCCCCCCTAGGGTGCGCCCCTGCCTTGTGGGCCCCCCTTTGTCCACCAACATACTCATTCCTCCTATATATACCTACGTACCCCCAAACGATCAGGGACGGAGCCGAAAACCTAATTCCACTGCGGCAACCTTCTGTACCCACGAGATCCCATCTTGGGGCCTGTTCTGGAGCTTCGCCGGAAGGGGAATCCACCACGGAGGGCTTCTACATCATCACCATAGCCCCTCCAATGAAGTGTGAGTATTTTACCTCAGACCTTCGTGTCCATAGTTAGTAGCTAGTTGGCTTCTTCTCTCTTTTTGGATCTCAATACAATGTTCTCCCCTCTCTCGTGGAGATCTATTCGATGTAATCTTCTTTTTGCGGTGTGTTTGTTGAGACTGATGAATTGTGGGTTTATGATCAAGTTTATCTATGAACAATATTTGAATCTTCTCTGAATTCTTTTATGTATAATTGGTTATCTTTGCAAGTCTCTTCGCATTATCAGTTTGGTTTGGCCTACTAGATTGGTTTTTCTTGCAATGGGAGAAGTGCTTAGCTTTGGGTTCAATCTTGTGGTGTCCTTTCCCAGTGACAGTAGGGGCAGCAAGGCATGTATTGTATTGTTGCCATTGAGGATAACAAGATGGGGTTTTTATCATATTGCATGAATTTATCCCTCTACATCATGTCATCTTGCTTAAGGCGTTACTCTGTTTTCTTGAACTTAATACTCTAGATGTGTGCTAGATAGCGGTCGATGAGTTGAATAATAGTAGTAGATGCAGGCAGGAGTCGGTCTACTTGTCTCGGACGTGATGCCTATATACATGATAATACCTAGATATTCTCATAACTATGCTCAATTCTGTCAATTGCTCAATAGTAATTTGTTCACCCAGCGTAGAATACTTATGCTCTTTGAGAGAAGCCACTAGTGAAATCTATGGCCGCCGGGTCTATTCTCGTCATATCAATCTTCCATTACTTTATTATTGCATTGCTTTTTTACTTTACCTTTTATTTTACTTTGCATCTTTATATCAAAAATACCAAAAATATTATCTATCATCTCTATCAGATCTCACTCTCGTAAGTGACCGTGAAGGGATTGACAACCCCTAATCGCATTGGTTGCGTTGAGCTATTTGTTTTGTGTAGGTACGAGGGACTCGCGCGTAGCCTCCAACTGTATTGATACCTTGGTTCTCAAAAACTGAGGGAAATACTTACTCTACTCTGCTGCATCACCCTTTCCTCTTCAAGGAAATCCAACGCGGTGCTCAAGAGGTAGCAGGAAGATTTCTGGCGTCGTTGTCGGGGAGTCTACGCAAAAGTCAACACACCAAGTACCCATCACAATCCCTTATCTCTCGCACAACATTATTTGCCATTTGCCTATCGTTTTCCTTTCCCCCACTTCACCCTTGCCGTTTTATTCGCCCTCTCTTTTCCGTTCGCCTTGATGTCTTTCTTGGCTCGTTTTCTCGCTTGGTTAAAATAGTTGAGTATTTATTCCTAAACAGAGACGCTAATATCTATGGATCCTCATCCGCTTGCCAATCCTTTTAAGAGATCCAATTATGATGAACCAATTCCTAGTGATTTGGATGCACTAGATTATCTTTATAAGCTTTTGCCTGAAATCCGTAAATCTAAAAATTGTGATGAAGTGCTTCACAATAGATCTTTGAATAAAAAGCATGATTGCAATGATTTTATTATAAATTATATTGATGCAAATTATTCTAATAATATGCAAAACCCTAAGCTTGGGGATGCTAGTTTTGCTATGTCCAATAGTCACGATTGGGGAGATTCTTCTTATGATCTTGAAAATATATTTAAGCCCCATGATGAATATAAGATTGATAATAGTGTTTGCAATAATATTGAAAGTGGGTTTGGAAGAGTGTCAACTTTAGATCCCACATATTTGGATAACATTCAATCATATGAAATTTTTGATAAAAGTGGTCTTGGAGAAATCATGACTTTAGTTAATGATAATCCCACTATTTTGGAAGAGTGTCAACTTTGCATGCATGTGGACCGTGTTGACAATATGTTATGTGATAGCTATATTGTTGAATTTTCTTATGATCCTACATGTAATTATTATGAGACAGGAAAATATGGTTATAGAAATTTTCATGTTACTAAATTACCTCTCGTTATGTTGAGATTGCTATTGTTTCTTTCCGCTTCCTTGCATATGCTAGTTTTTGCTTGCTAGATAATTTGTTTGCCTATAATACGCCTATTCATAGGAAGTATGTTTGTCACATGTTTTATGATGCTCTCTTTGTGCCTCAATTCTTCTCTTTCTTGTGAGCATCATTGAAATCTCAATGCCTACCTAAAAAGGCTTTAAAGAAAAGCGCTTGTTGGGAGACAACCCAATATTTTTCCTTGCTGCTTAGTAATAAATAATCCATCTACCTTCTATTTAGATGTGGTTTTATGTTTTAATTAGTGTTTGTGCCAAGTTAAACCTATAGGATCTTCTTGGATGATAGTTATTTGATCTTGCTGTAATTTCTAGAAACTTTCTGTTCACGAAAACAATTGTTAAAAATCACCGAAACATGATAAAATAGTGATTCCAATTGCTGCTGATCAATAAACAAATTGCCTAGGTCTTCCATAAGTTTGCGTTAGTTACAGATTACTATAGACTGTTCTTTTTTTGACAGATTCTGTTTTTCGTGTGTTGTTTTGCTTATTTTGATGAATCTATGGCTAGTAAAACAGTTTATAAACCATAGAGAAGTTGGAATACAGTAGGTTTAACACCAATATAAATAAAGAATGAGTCCATTATAGTACCTTGAAGTGGTCTTTTGTTTTCTTTCGCTAACGGAGCTCACGAGATTTCTGTTAAGTTTTGTGTTGTGAAGTTTTCAAGTTTTGGGTGAAATCTTTTGATGGATTATGGAACAAGGAGTGGCAAGAGCCTAAACTTGGGGATGCCCATGGCACCCCCAATATAATCCAAGGACACCAAAAAGTCAAAGCTTGGGGATACCCCGGAAGGCATCCCCTCTTTCGTCTACTTCCATCGGTAACTTTACTTGGAGCTATATTTTTATTCACCACATGATATGTGTTTTGCTTCGAGCATCTTGTATTTTGAGAGAGCCATACATGAATTGGAATTGGATAGAATACTCTATGTGCTTCACTTATATCTTTTGAGCTTTATAGTTTTTCTCTAGCGCTTCACTTATATATTTTAGAGCACGGTGGTGGATTTGTTTTATAGAAACTATTGATCTCTCATGCTTCACTTAGATTATTTTGAGAGTCTTAAATAGCATGGTAATTTGCTTTAAAAACTTAATATGCTTGGTATTCAAGATTTGTAAAACTTTCTTTTGAGCGCGTTGAATACTAAGAAAGGTTTGATGCTTGATAATTGTTTTGAGATATGAAGATGGTGATATTAGAGTCATGCTAGTTGAGTAGTTGTGAATTTTAGAAATACTTGTGTTAGAGTTTGTGATTCCCGTAGCATGCACATATGGTGAACCATTATGTGATGAAGTCGGAGCATGATTTATTTATAGATTGTCTTCCTTATGAGTGGCGGTCGGGGACAAGCGATGGTCTTTTCCTACCAATCTATCCCCCTAGGAGCATGCGCGTAATACTTTGCTTTGATAACTTGTAGATTTTTGCAATAAGTATATGAGTTCTTTATGACTAATGTTGAGTCCATGGATTATACGCACCTTTCATCCTTACACCATTGCTAGCCTCTCTAATACCGCGCACTTTTCGTCGGTATCATACACCCACCATATACCTTGCGCAAAACAGCCACCTTACCTACCTATCATGGCATTTCCATAGCCAGTCCGAGATATATTGCCATGCAACTTTCCACCGTTCTGTTTATTATGACACGCTTCATCATTTTCATATTGCTTTGCATGATCATGTGTTTGACATCGTATTTGTGGCAAAGCCACCATTCATAATTCTTTCATACATGTCACTCTTGATTCATTGCATATCCCGGTACACCGCCGGAGGCATTCACATAGAGTCATATTTTGTTCTAAGTATCGAGTTGTAATTGTTGAGTTGTAAGAAAAATAAAAGTGTGATGATCATCATTTTTAGAGCATTATCCCAAGTGAGGAAAGGATGATGGAGACCATGATTCCCCCACAAGTCGGGATGAGACTCCGGACGAAAAATAAAAAAAATATAAAAAAAGAGGCCATAAAAAAGAAGAGAAAAGGCCCAAACAAAAAAATGAGAGAAAAAGAGAGGAGGAACAATGTTACTATCCTTTTACCACACTTGTGCTTCAAAGTAGCACCATGATCTTCATGATAGAGAGTCTCTCATTTTGTCACTTTCATATACTAGTGGGAATTTTTCATTATAGAACTTGTCTTGTATATTCCAATGATGGGATTCCTCAAAATGCCCTAGGTCTTCGTGAGCAAGCGAGTTGGATGCACACCCACTTAGTTTCTTTTGTTGAGCTTTCATATACTTATAGCTCTAGTGCATCCGTTGCATGACAATCCCTACTCACTCACATTGATATCTATTGATGGGCATCTCCATAGCTCGTTGATATGCCTAGTTGATGTGAGACTATCTTCCCCTCTTTTTGACTTCTCCACAACCACCATTCTATTCCACATCTAGTGCTAAATACATGGCTCACGCTCATGTATTGCGGGAAGATTGAAAAAGTTTTTGAGAATGTTAAAAGTATGAAACAATTGATTGGCTTGTCATGGGGGTTGTGCATGATTTCAATACTTTGTGTGGTGAAGATAGAGCATAGCCAGACTATATGATTTTGTAGGGATAACTTTCTTTGGCCATGTTATTTTGAGAAGACATAATTGCTTTGTTAGTATGCTTGAAGTATTATTATTTTTATGTCAATATGAACTTTTGTCTTGAATCTTTCAGATCTGTATTGTAACATCCCAAAATTCTAAATTTTGGAATGTTATAATAAATAGATAGATTTGATTGATTGTTTGATTTATTGTCTAAAAGTGAGTGAATTTGAAACTTTTGAAAGTTAAATGAGAGGGAATAAAAGGACTTTCCCAAACTTTCATATTTGCTTTCTGATCTCCATGAATTCAAATTCTTTTCACCACAAAACCCTGGAGAGAAGATGACATGACTTCTTCCATTTATTTAAATGACAAGGGGGTGTTGAAAATATTTGAATTTCATTTGGAAAATATTTCCAATTCAGAAACTTTATGCAACTCAATGATTTTCACGAGAGAAGATAAAATGACTTCTTCAAATTATGAAATATGAGTTGGGAGTTTCAAAGGATCAATTTCAAGTCCTTTTGGAATTAATTTTCAATTTGGATTTATTTGAGTTTTATTCAAATTATTTTTCTCCAAAAATAAAATATATGGAAATTAGGGTAACATGATTCCCTACAATAGAAAATTGGAGAAAAATTAATTTGAAATCATTTTGGAATTTTTAAAATGATTTTTGTTGCATTTTATTAGACCAGTAGCACTCTTTGAATTATTAGAATTTGTGTGTATTTTATTTAATGCTAGAAAAATGTTCACCTTGTAGAAAATCTTTTCCTAAAAATTTTGATATATATGCCTATATAATATTTTTATTTATTTTGTTTTTATTATTTTAAGTTCTCTGAAAAAAAGGGTTTATTAAAAAAAAGAGCTCTCCTTCCCCGACTGGGCCGGCCCAGCCAACCGGGCCAGGCCGCAGCCCAGCCGCGCCGCACCGCCCCCAAGCTCGGGACAGAGTCCCGAGCATCGCCGGCGCCAGCCGGAGTCCGGCCGGACTCCGCGTTGACCTCGCCCCTTCCCCACGCCACCGCCCTCCCCTGCCCTCTTTAAAAGGCCACCCCGGGACCCCTGGGTCCCGTTTTCGCCGCCGCCGCCACCCATCGCCAGATCCGCCACCGCTGCCGCCGTTCAACCGCCGCCGCCGCTATTCTGCGCCACCGCCTCGCCGCGCCTCTACCCCGCGCGCCACCGCCACCACTGTAACCGCCGCTCCATGCCGCCCCTCCCCGTGCTCTTCGCTGCCTCCTGCGACGCCCGGAGCCACCGCTTCGGCCAAGACCAAAGCCGCCGCCGTCGTCCTCCTCGACTCCGGCGATCGCCGCGGCAACCGCCGCTGCCGGAAAACACCGTCGCCGGTTTTCAAAAAGAAAACCCCCGAACCGGTAATAAAACCGCCCGGTCCGGTTTATTTTTTTTGAGTTAGGTTTTCTTTAAAAAAACGCTAGATTGGTTTTGTTATAAAACCGGTTTTGTTTAGGTTTATTTATTTAATGAACCTTCATTAGTTAGCTTCTTTAGCGAACGGTTTTCGTCGTATAGGTTCTGCAGCGAGCGTTTGCTCGATAGATTTTTCCTTTTTCTTATTTATTTCGGCCAGGGACCTATATGTGAGGTTTTTCTTTACAGTTTAGCCCCTGTACTTCAAACAATCACAACTTTTTACTCGTTAGTCCAAATCCAACGAAACCAACTCCCACTTCTTCGTTACGAACCCCTCTATCCATTAATCCAACTCAAACTTGTTTTTGAAAATTATAAAATTTGAATTAGATCAGATTTGAATTCAACTTCTTTTGATCATATCTTTTTATCCGTAACTCCGTTTGAGTTGATTCTTTTTGCAAATCGAAGCTCTTGACCTAAACATTCTAATAAGGCCAAATTCACATAATTTTGGTACTGTTAGAAATTGTTTTATGTTGCAAGAGTTTATTTGCTTGGTTTTAAAGTTTTCCGAATCGTCGTCTTCGTTCTTTCTGATCTTTTGAGTGATTGCTTATGTGTGGTTACTATTGTTTGCTTACGATAGATTGACCGGAGTGTGACGAGTAGAACTATCAAGAGTTTTGAGTGCGAATCATCTTCATCAACATTGCAGGCAAGTAACACTTTGATCATACCTTTTCTACAACCCATGTTTTATTGCATTAGATCAATCCTCTCACATTGCATGATTAGGATCTAATTAAATTGTGGGATGGGAAGTAGATGAGGTAGTACCTATCACCTGTATTATTATGAAACCTTTGGGAGTTACTTCTACGTTTGCTTTATGCCATGCTATGCTAGTAGACGTGGATTGGGTGAGTGATATCCATGACAGATGTGAGATTTGATAATTTAATGGTTTTATCTAAGGTGGCAACCTAAACACACATCTGGGTGGATTGAGGCACCTGATGTCTATCAGGACTTGCCTGTTTTTTTTGGACCGCCACCCAGGCTCAAAGGGATCATAAGATCATTCATGCTAGTAACTTCCGTGTGCAGCCACAAGCCATTATGGGCTCTGGCATAGTTGACTAAGTTGTGCGAACTCTTACAGTGGTAGACTAGCAGATGTAGGGGATGTAGGTGTACCGGTCTACCCGATCATAAGGTGCTAGCGCTTCTAAAAGACTATGTCTCGGTCATCCGTTTCTCAAACACCATGTAGTGCGAGAAACCAAACGGAGGCGATCGAGTCTTGTGGGGAAAAGTGTGCAAACCTCTGCAGAGTGTACAAACTAATCATGATTAGCCGTGTCCCCGGTTATGGACAACTTGAGTATCTAGTACTTGAATATCATGTGAATCTCATCACGTTAATTCTAATTAATGTTGTTGGGTTTTAATTACTTAATTGGGATCGGAATGCTGTCAACCATTCTCGATGTTTAACAACTACCATGATAGTTAAATAAATTTATTCCTTTGCAGTAGGGAAAAATTTGCTTTACGCAAAAACCTTATAACCATAGAGCTTTTCCACCAGCCAAATATGCATGTAGTGATAGCCTTCATTCATCATTCTCTATGGTGTGAATTTGCCAGTACATTCAATGTACTGACCCGCTTTCGGGCTGCAACGTCTCATGTTGCAGGATTATCTTACGACGAGTAAGTGATACGTTAGGGTTACGATTTCTACACTCAACTTTGCCATTGGTGTTGATGGGAATCCACAACCTTGTTGCTTCCGCTATATGGATTGAGGTAATAGTATTTACGTTACTTTATACATGTGATTTACCTCTGTTATAAATCCTTCGAGTACTGTGTGTGTTAGCATACCGATCCAGGGATGACACTTAAGCACAGAGACTTGATCCATTCAGGTCTGGTCGCTACAAGATGGTATTAGAGCACATGTTGACTGTAGGACGTGACCCTAGAAACTGGCAAGCCCATAGCAAAGATTTTTATCTACAACTTTCCCTTTCAAAAAGATCTTTTACCTCTCTTCTCTTCTGAGCTTATTCAAATATTCCATTTTAGTGAGACCCTAAGGCAGGAGATATCAACTATGGAGAGATAACTCATGGAAATGACAAGAGAACAACCACGGCTATCCATAATGTCATCCCCCGCTAATGCTATTGTCACCGTGCTGAGTTAAGGATGCATTTCATCAGAATGGATTTGATGGAAGAAGGCTGATGGAGCACCTATCATAAGATGAAGTTTTAGCCCTAGCCGATGTATCACCAGGATCTGGAGTAGTACATCAAGAAGTTTAAAATGGAGCTCCAGGAAGTCGTATTACACAAGGAAGTATTTCGTGAAGAACTTAAGACCAGAAGTTGAAAGTAGCCAAGCTAGAGAAGTAAAACCTTGAGATACAGGAGAATTGTCAGGAACTGAAGGACAGTAGGACCATGGTTCATGCCAAGGATAATGAAACCCAGAAGTTTGAAATGCAACTCCGGAATATTAAAGGATGTCATGAGAGATTTCACATCAACAGAGATTGATCTGGCAAAAGGATTTGAGAAAGACAAGCATGATCAGAAGAAGCCATTGGAGGCATGAACAAGGCTTGAAGAGTTTGGAGACGTTGAAGATTTATTGACCTTTAGAAGACCAAACCCCTGTTATATATCTACGTTAGATGAGACGTTTGTGAGCTGTCATTTGTTTGATGTTTTCCCGACGGCCACAAATAAAATCTATCTTTTCAAAACCATTGTTTGTATTGTGTGTATCCCTCTCTATCCCTCTTATCTCACCCAACCCTTGGACCCAATAGAGGATGAATGGAGATGAGCCTGTATTTTCGGGACCAATGAGTCAATTGGAGACAGACCGATGGATTCAGAACCTGGAGGATCACATGGAGAATAACCCTATAGTTGGAACTGATATGGCCCAGCATGCTCTTCAATGCTTTGAAAGAGGTGCTTGTTGGGGAACGTAGCAGAAATTCAAAATTTTCCTACGTGTCACCAAGATCTATCTATGGAGAGACCAGCAACGAGGGGAAGGAGAGTGCATCTACATACCCTTGTAGATTGCTAAGCAGAAGCGTTCAAGTGAACGGGGTTGATGGAGTCGTACTCGTCGTGATTCAGATCACCGATGATCCTAGTGCCGAACGGACGACACCTCCGCGTTCAACACACGTACAGCTCGACGATGTCTCCCACGCCTTGATCCAGCAAGGAGAGAGGGAGAGGTTGAGGAAGACTCCATCCAGCAGCAGCACAATGGCGTGGTGGTGATGGAGGAGCGTGGCAATCCTGCAGGGCTTCGCCAAGCACCTATGGGAGAGGAGGAGGTGTCACGGGAGGGAGGGAGGCGCCAAGGGCTCAGGTATGGATGCCCTCCCTCCCCTCCACTATATATAGGGGCAGGGAGAGGGGGGAGGCGCAGCCTTGCCCCTTCCTCCAAGGAAGGGGTGCGGCTAAGAGGGGGGGAGGAGTCCGTCCTACCCAAGGCACCTCGGAGGTGCCTTCCCCTTTTAGGACTCTCCCCTTTTTCCTATATCTTGGCGCATGGGCCTCTAGGGGCTGGTGCCCTTGGCCCATGTAGGCCAAGGCGCACCCCCTACAGCCCATGTGCCCCCCCGGGGTAGGTGGCCCCACCCGGTGGGCCCCCGGGACCCTTCCGGTGGTCCCGGTACAATACCGATGACCCCGAAACTTGTCCCGATGGCCGAAACAGGACTTCCTATATATAAATCTTTACCTCCGGACCATTCCGGAACTCCTCGTGACGTCCGGGAACTCATCCGGGACTCCTAACAACATTCGGTAACCACATACAAACTTCCTTTATAACCCTTGCGTCATCGAACCTTAAGTGTGTAGACCCTACGGGTTCGGGAGACATGTAGTCATGACCGAGATGTTCTCCGGTCAATAACCAACAGCGGGATCTGGATACCCATGTTGGCTCCCACATGTTCCACGATGATCTCATCGGATGAACCACGATGTCAAGGACTCAATCAATCCCGTATACAATTCCCTTTGTCTAGCGGTATGGTACTTGCCCGAGATTCGATCGTCGGTATACCGATACCTTGTTCAATCTCGTTACCGGCAAGTCTCTTTACTCGTTCCGTAACACATCATCCCGTGATCAACCCCTTGGTCACATTGTGCACATTATGATGATGTCCTACCGAGTGGGACCAGAGATACCTCTCCGTTTACACGGAGTGACAAATCCCAATCTCGATTCGTGCCAACCCAACAGACACTTTCAGAGATACCCGTAGTGTACCTTTATAGCCACCCAGTTACGTTGTGACGTTTGGCACACCCAAAGTACTCCTACGGTATCCGGGAGTTGCACAATCTCATGGTCTAAGGAAATGATACTTGACATTAGAAAAGCTTTAGCATACGAACTACATGATCTTGTGCTAGGCTTAGGATTGGGTCTTGTCCATCACATCATTCTCCTAATGATGTGATCCTGTTATCAACGACATCCAATGTCCATGGTCAGGAAACCGTAACCATCTATTGATTAACGAGCTAGTCAACTAGAGGCTTACTAGGGACATGGTGTTGTCTATGTATCCACACATGTATCTGAGTTTCCTATCAATACAATTCTAGCATGGATAATAAACCATTATCATGAACAAGGAAATATAATAATAATCAATTTATTATTGCCTCTAGGGCATATTTCCAACAGTCTCCCACTTGCACTAGAGTCAATAATGTAGTTCACATCGATATGTGATTAACACTCAAGGTCACATCCCCATGTGACTAACACCCAAAGAGTTTACTAGAGTCAATAATCTAGTTCACATTTACCATGTGATTAACACTCGATGAGTTCTGGGTTTGATCATGTTATGCTTGTGAGAGAGGTTATAGTCAACGGGTCTGAACCTTTCAGATCCGTGTGTGCTTTACAAATCTCTATGTCATCTCCTAGATGCAGCTACCACGTTCTATTTGGAGCTATTCCAAATAACTGTTCTACTTGGAGCTATTCTAAATTGTTGCTCCATTATACGTATCCGGTATCTCTACTCAGAGCTATCCGGATAGGTGTTAAGCTTGCATCGACGTAACCCTTTATGACGAACTCTTTTACCACCTCCATAATTGAGAAAATTCCTTAGTCCACTAGTTACTAAGGATAACTTTGACCGCTGTCCTGTGATCCATTCTTGGATCAATCTTGTACCCCTTGACTGACTCATGGTAAAGCACACTTCAGGTACGGTACACAGCATAGCATACTGTAGAGCCTATGTCTTAAGCATAGGGGACGACCTTCGTTCCTTTCTCTCTTTTCTGCCATGGTCGAGCTTTAAGTCTTAACTTCGTACCTTACAACTCAGGCAAGAACTCCTTTTTTTGACTGATCCATCTTGAACACCTTCAAGATCACATCAAGGCATGTGCTCATTTGAAAGTACTATTAAGCGTTTTGATCTATCCTTATAGATCTTGATGCTCAATGTTCAAGTAGCTTAATCCAGGTTTTCCATTGAAAACACTTTCCAAATAACCCTATATGCTTTCCAGAAATTCTACATCATTTCTGATCAACAATATGTCAACAACATATACTCATCAGAAATTCCATAGTGCTCCCACTCACTTCTTTGGAAATACAAGTTTCTCATAAACTTTGTATACACCCAAAATCTTTGATCATCATCAAAGCATACATTCCAACTCCGAGATGCTCACTCCAGTCCTCAGAAGGATTGCTGGAGCTTTGCATACTTATTAGCATATTTCAGGATAGACAAAACCTTCCGGTTGTATCACATGCAACCTTTCCTCAAGAATCGTCGAGGAAACAATGTTTTGACATCCTATCTGCAAGATTTCATAAATAATGCAGTAATTGCTAATATAATTCCAACAGACTCTTAGCATCGCTACGAGTGAGAAAGTCTCATCGTAGTCAACTCCTTGAACTTGTCGAAAAACATCTCAACGACAAGTCGAGCTTTCTCAATGGTGACACTTACCATCATTGTCTGTCTTCCTTTCAAAATCCATATGTACCTAACAGCCTTACGACCATCAAGTAGTTCTTCCAAAGTCTACACTTTGTTTTCATACATGGATCCTCTCTCGGGTTTTATGGCCTTGAGCCATTTATCGGAATCAAGGCCCACCATCGCTTCTCCATAGCTCGTTGGTTCATTGTTGTCTAGCAACATGACTTCCAAGACAGGATTACTGTACCACTCTGAAGTAGTACGTATCCTTGTCAACCTACGAGGTTTGGGAGTGACTTGATCTGAAGTTTCATGATCACTATCATAAGCTTCTACTTCAATTGGTGTAGGTGCCACAGGAACAACTTCCTGTGCCCTGCTACACACTGGTTGAAGTGATGGTTCAATAACCTCATCAAGTCTCCACCATCCTCCCACTCAATTCTTTCGAGAGAAACCTTTCCTCGAGAAAGGACCCAATTCTAGAAACAATTCATATTGCCTTCGGATCTGAATTAGGAGGTATACCCAACTGTTTTGGGTGTCCTATGAAGATGTACTTTATCCGCTTTGGGTTCGAGCTTAATCCTGAAACTTTTTCACATAAGCGTCGCAGCCCCAAACCTTTAAGAAACGACAACTTAGGTTTCTCTAAACCATAATTCATATGGTGTCATCTCATCGGAATTACGTGGTGCCCTATTTAAAGTGAATGTGGTTCTCTCTAATGCCTAACCCATGAACGATAGTGGTAACTCGATAAGAGACATCATGGTATGCACCATATCCAATAGGGTGCAACTATGACGTTTGGACACACCATCACACTATGGTGTTCCAGGCTGTATCAGTTGTGAAACAATTTCCACAATGTCTTAATTCTGTGCCAAACTCGTGATTCAGATATTCATCTCTATGATCATATCATAGATCTTTTATCCTCTTGTCACGACGATCTTTCAACTTCACACTGAAATTACTTGAACCTTTCAATAATTCAGACTCGTGATTCATCAAGTAAATATAGTCAACATCTACTCGAATCATCTGTGAAGTAAGAACATAACGATATTCACTGCATGCCTCAGCACTCATTGGACTGTACACATCAAAATGTGTTACTTCCAACAAGTTGCTATCTTGTCCCATCTTACTGAAACCGAGGCTTTTCAGTCATCTTGCCTATGTGGTATGATTTGCATATCTCAAGTGATCCAAAATCAAGTGAGTCCAAACGATCCATCTGCATGGAGTTTCTTCATGCGTATACACCAATAGACATGGCTCGCATGTCTCAAACTTCTCAAAAATGAGTGATTCCAAAGATCCATCAACATGGAGCTTCTTCATGCGTTTTAAACCAATATGACTTACATGGCAGTGCCACCAGTAAGTGGTATTATCATTACTATCTTTTGGCATGAAAATGTGTATCACTACGATCGAGATTTAATAAACCATTCATTTTAGGTGTAAGACCATTGAAGGTATTATTCAAATAAACAGAGTAACCATTATTCTCCTTAAATGAATAACCGTATTGCGATAGACGTAATCCAATCATGTCTATGCTCAACGCAAACACCAAATAACAATTATTTAGGTTTAACACCAATCTCTTTGGTAGAGGGAGCGTGCGATGCTTGATCATATCAAGCTTGGAAAAACTTCCAACACATATCGTCAGCTCACCTTTAGCTAGTCTCCCTTTATTCCGTAGCCTTTTGTTTCGAGTTACTAACACTTAGCAACCGAACCGGTATCTAATACCCTGGTGCTACTAGGAGTACTAGCAAAGTACACATTAACACAATGTATATCCAATATACTTCTATCGACCTTGCCAGCCTTCTTATCTACCAAGTATCTAGGGTAATTCTGCTCTAGTGGTTGTTCCCCTTATTACAGAAGCACTTAGTCTCGGGTTTGGGTTTTACCTTGGGTTTCTTCACTAGAGCAGCAGCTTATTTGCCGTTTCATGAAGTATCCCTTCTTGCCCTTGCCCTTCTTGAAACTAGTGGTTCCACCAACCATCAACAATTGATGCTCCTTCTTGATTTCTACTTTCGCGGTGTCAAACATCACGAATATTTCAAGGATCATCATATATGCCCCCGATATATTATAGTTCATCACGAAGCTCTAGCAGCTTGGTGGTAATGACTTTGGAGAAACATCACTATCTCATCTGGAAGATCAACTCCCACTCGATTCAAGCGATTGTTGTACTCAGACAATCTGAGCACAAGCTCAACAATTGAGCTTTTCTCCTTAGTTTGCAGGTTAAGAAAGTCATCGGAGGTCTTATACCTCTTGACATGGGCACGAGCCTGAAATCCCAATTTCAGCCCTCAAAACATCTCATATGTTTCGCGATGTTTCAAAAACGTCTTTGGTGCCTCAACTCTAAACCGTTTAACTGAACTATCACGTAGTTATCAAAACGTGTATGTCAGATGTTCGCAACAACCACAGACAACGTTCGAGGTTCAGCACACTGAGCGGTGTATTAAGGACATAAGCCTTCTATGAAGCAATGAGGACAATCCTCAGTTTACGGACCTAGTCCGCATAATTGCTACTATCAACTTTCAACTAATTTTTCTCTAGGAACATATCTAAACAGTAGAACTATAGCGTGAGCTACGACATAATTTGTAAAAACCTTTTGACTATGTTCAGGATAATTAAGTTCATCTTATGAACTCCCACTCAGATAGACATCCCTCTAGTCATCTAAGTGATTACATGATCTGAGTCAAACTAGGCCGTGTGCGATCATCACGTGAGACGGACTAGTCATCATCGGTGAACATCTTCATGTTGATCGTATCTTCTATACGACTCATGTTTGACCTTTCAGTCCCCGTGTTCCGAGGCCATGTCTGTACATGCTAGGCTCGTCAAGTTAACCCTAAGTGTTTCGCGTGTGTAAATCTGTCTTACACCCGTTGTATGTGAACGTTAGAATCTAACACCCGATCATCACGTGGTGCTTCGAAACACGAACTGTCGCAACGGTGCACAGTTAGGGGAGAACACTTCTTGAAATTGTTGTAAGGGATCATCTTATTTACTACCGTCGTTCTAAGCAAATAAGATGTATAAACATGATAAACATCACATGCAATCAAATAGTGACATGATATGGCCATCATCACTTTGCTCCTTTTGATCTCCATCTTCGGGGCTCCATGATCATCATCGTCACCGGCATGACACCATGATCTCCATCATCATGATCTCCATCATCGTGTCTTCATGAAGTTGTCACGCCAACGAATACTTCTACTACTATGGCTACCGGTTAGCAATAAAGTAAAGTAATTACATGGCGTTTAAGTTGACACGCAGGTCACAAATAAATAAAGACAACTCCTATGGCTCCTGCCGGTTGTCATACTCATCGACATGCAAGTCGTGATTCCTATTACAAGAACATGATCAATCTCATACATCACATATATCATTCATCACATCCTTTTTGGCCATATCACATCACATAGCATACCCTGCAAAAACAAGTTAGACGTCCTCTAATTGTTGTTTGCATGTTTTACGTGGGTGCTACGGGTTTCTAGCAAGAACGTTTCTTACCTACGCATGAACCACAATGTGATATGCCAATTGCTATTTACCCTTCATAAGGACCCTTTTCATCGAATCCGATCCGACTAAAGTGGGAGAGACAGACACCCGCCAGCCACCTTATGCAACTAGTGCATGTTTGTCGGTGGAACCGGTCTCACGTAAGCATACGTGTAAGGTTGGTCCGGGCCGCTTCATCCCACGATGCCGCCGAATCAAGATAAGACTAGTAACGGCAAGCATATTGCACAATATCGACGCCCACAACTACTTTGTGTTCTACTCGTGCAAAGAATCTACGCAATAGACCTAGCTCATGATGCCACTGTTGGGGAACGTAGCAGAAATTCAAAATTTTCCTACGTGTCACCAAGATCTATCTATGGAGAGACCAGCAACGAGGGGAAGGAGAGTGCATCTACATACCCTTGTAGATCGCTAAGCGGAAGCGTTCAAGTGAACGGGGTTGATGGAGTCATACTCGTCGTGATTCAGATCACCGATGATCCTAGTGCCGAACGGACGGCACCTCCGCGTTCAACACACGTACAGCTCGACGATGTCTCCCATGCCTTGATCCAGCAAGGAGAGAGGGAGAGGTTGAGGAAGACTCCATCCAGCAGCAGCACAACGGCGTGGTGGTGATGGAGGAGCGTGGCAATCCTGCAGGGCTTCGCCAAGCACCTACAGGAGAGGAGGAGGTGTCACGGGAGGGAGGGAGGCGCCAAGGGCTCAGGTATGGATGCCCTCCCTCCCCTCCACTATATATAGGGGCAGGGGAGAGGGGGGAGGCGCAGCCTTGCCCCTTCCTCCAAGGAAGGGGTGCGGCTAAGAGGGGGGGGAGGAGTCCATCCTCCCCAAGGCACCTCGGAGGTGCCTTCCCCTTTTAGGACTCTCCCCTTTTTCCTATATCTTGGCGCATGTAGGCCAAGGCGCACCCCCTACAGCCCATGTGGCCCCCGGGGCAGGTGGCCCCACCCGGTGGGCCCCCGGGACCCTTCCGGTGGTCCCGGTACAATACCGATGACCCCGAAACTTGTCCCGATGGCCGAAACAGGACTTCCTATATATAAATCTTTACCTCCGGACCATTCCGGAACTCCTCGCGACGTCCGGGACTCCGAACAACATTCGGTAACCACATACAAACTTCCTTTATAACCCTAGCGTCATCGAACCTTAAGTGTGTAGACCCTAAGGGTTCGGGAGACATGTAGTCATGACCGAGATGTTCTCCGGTCAATAACCAACAGCGGGATCTGGATACCCATGTTGGCTCCCACATGTTCCACGATGATCTCATCGGATGAACCACGATGTCAAGGACTCAATCAATCCCGTATACAATTCCCTTTGTCTAGCGGTATGGTACTTGCCCGAGATTCGATCGTCAGTATACCGATACCTTGTTCAATCTCGTTACCGGCAAGTCTCTTTACTCGTTCCGTAACACATCATCCCGTGATCAACCCCTTGGTCACATTGTGCACATTATGATGATGTCCTACCGAGTGGGCCCAGAGATACCTCTCCGTTTACACGGAGTGACAAATCCCAATCTCGATTCGTGCCAACCCAACAGACACTTTCAGAGATACCCGTAGTGTACCTTTATAGCCACCCAGTTACGTTGTGACGTTTGGCACACCCAAAGTACTCCTACGGTATCCGGGAGTTGCACAATCTCATGGTCTAAGGAAATGATACTTGACATTAGAAAAGCTTTAGCATACGAACTACATGATCTTGTGCTAGGCTTAGGATTGGGTCTTGTCCATCACATCATTCTCCTAATGATGTGATCCCGTTATCAACGACATCCAATGTCCATGGTCAGGAAACCGTAACCATCTATTGATTAACGAGCTAGTCAACTAGAGGCTTACTAGGGACATGGTGTTGTCTATGTATCCACACATGTATCTGAGTTTCCTATCAATACAATTCTAGCATGGATAATAAACGATTATCATGAACAAGGAAATATAATAATAATCAATTTATTATTGCCTCTAGGGCATTATTCCAACAGTGCTGCTACTTGGTGGAGGATGTACCAAACCACGAATGGATGGCAAGGAGTAACCACTTGGAAAGAATTTAAGTTAACTTTGCCAAAGTCTCGGATTGTGTCCCAGAAGTTGAAGCCTTATGGAAAGGATATGAAGAAACCTTGTGCATGCAAGATTTGTGGAGAAATAGGACACACCCATAAAGAACACAAGGATGAATGCCCTAATTGCGAAGGAAGTCACCCAGTTGAAGAATGCCCAATTAGGCAGATTACTTGTTTCTTGTATGAAGGGACTACCCACTATCCTGCTCAGTGTCACATTTACCCCATGGTACAATGAACCATCCAGCAGAAAGAAGTAAAGAAAGGAGCCCTTATGGAAATTTTAGAAGAAACCGTGATGAAGGAAGATGTGGAGGACACACCTAAAGAGGACCCGAGTAAACCCTGCACTAAGTCTTGCTATTCATGTGGAGAAGAAGGACACATCTCCCAAAATTTTTTGAATGGGGATCTAGTAGAATTCCCGACAAAGGAAGTAGAATATGACCCACAAGAAATAGAAGCCATGATTGGCATGGTAAGGTCCAGGAAGAGAAGCAGATTGGATCCCAGGAAGAATCTGAGTCATATCACCTGTTACAGGTGCAAGGAGTCAGGACACTACCTCAACAGTTGCCCAAAAAGAAAACCTCGAGACTTGTCGGAAGTAATATGTTTTCGTTGTAATGAAGCAGGGCACTTTGCTAGAGAATGCCCCAAGGAGAAGGAAACTTGTGCTAGATAGTTGAGTTTGCAACAAAAGAAATGGAGTAGTAGAAGTGAGAACATTTTCTTGAGGTGTTGAGTTGAGACATGTAATGGAAAAGCGAGGGATTTAAATTAATTGAGAGTGAATAAAGTTAGCATCATTGGTACTGATATGGATCTTATGAGTTGTTACTCTATGAAGAAGAATTTTGACCCTTTTGAGGATAAGAGAAATATGGTCTATGGAAGATTTGTGCATTTTAAGGGTGGTAGTACCCTGTAATGGACTTCGGATAAAATGAATACGAGTTTTGTCGCGATATGTGTGATGCCCCAAGAGTATGTGGGATGAAGTTGGAGACCGACAGTTGTTTGGACCAAAGGTGATTAAAGGAGTCAGAAGAGAATGTTAAGTTGATTCGAGATAGACTGAAGGTAGCTCAGTCCAGGCAGAAGAGTTATGAAGACTCAAAAACTCAAGGAGGTAGTCTATGATATTGGAGACAAAGCATGTCTTCATGTGTTCCCTCTGCGAGGAGTTAAACGAATTGGAGTTAAGGTAAAGTTAGCCCCGAGATTTGTAGGACCATACCGAGTTTTGGAACGTATGAGAGAAGTGGCCTACAAGTTTGAGTTACCGGAAGGACTGTCAGGAGTTCAAGATTTGTTTCACGTTTCCCAGTTGAAGAAGTGCCATGCAGAGATGGCCAATATTCCCCTGTAAGGACGCTTGACCCTGGAAAGGATAATGATGTTCCACGAAGTAGAGTATGGACTTCGTAAGTATAAGTTTTTATCTCGGTATGAGGGATATCCCACGAGGATGAAGAGATGAATTACTATTGGATATAAAGGAGGTATGATGTCAGAAATATGGATCAATGGAAACTCCATGATGAGTCCGAGTAATCATGTCCTAGTTTGGTGCCAATAGAAGGAAGGAAGATAGTACAATTGGATGGATTTAAGAATACTAGGAAGTTGGAAGTTGGAATAATGACCAGTTGCCCAATGATAAGTTCAAGGACTACAAGTGATGAGGTGTGCCATAACCCACAGGCCCCAGGACCTGCCAAGAAGCAAGCACATTCTTGCTGAAGGAAAAACCCTGGAGGTGGATATACCTCTGTCGATAGACGATTTTATAGGAGTTTACGCAAAACCTGAGAGTTGTGAAGGAACGATAGATGTTTGTCTGGCTTGCAGAATCAATGGATTATTCCGAACTTGGTTCGTCGACGAGAGAAATTCTACAATGCTTGTGAGGATGACGGAGTGTTACAATGCGAGATTCGCTAAACCGTGTACAAGGTAATGATTTGGGTGCGGGATGGATTGATCACCATACCGACTTACTCTTATTATTCGCCTTGCTATATGGGATGGTAAATCCGAGTGACTTACCTATAGTGGAGAGACGACGATCAAAACCTTGTTAAACCTTAGAATGGTATAATAATTTTTTTCCCTTGTACACGACAGCTTTTTGCCAACCGTAGGTTATACGGCGAGGATCGCCTAGACCCATTTCCTGTAGGAGAAACCACAAATTGTTGACCACCATGAGATATCGATAGTTGTTTAGTTTTCGCGCCAGACCCATCAGCTAAGAAGACCCAATCTCGGAAGAACCTTACCAAGATGAAAGGATAGAAAAATTGTGGTAAGGTTATGCCACTACTGGAAGAGCCCGGATAAGGAATTATCCTGAAGATCTAGGAAGACCGACACTGTTAACAATAAGGATGGTGTATATGAGTTTTGATAGAACTGTAACCATGCTTCTACGGGTGGTAGCACCCCAGACCCCGGTGATGATTGATGGAATTTGAGGAGACCCCCAAACCCTAACCTTTTCTTGCTAGCCTCTCCGAATCTCGAGGACGAGATTCCTTTTAAGGGTGGTAGGTTTGTAACATCCCAAAATTCTAAATTTTGGAATGTTATAATAAATAGATAGATTTGATTGATTGTTTGATTTATTGTCTGAAAGTGAGTGAATTTGAAACTTTTGAAAGTTAAATGAGAGGGAATAAAAGGACTTTCCCAAACTTTCATATTTGCTTTCTGATCTCCATGAATTCAAATTCTTTTCACCACAAAACCCTGGAGAGAAGATGACATGACTTCTTCCATTTATTTAAATGACAAGGGGGTGTTGAAAATATTTGAATTTCATTTGGAAAATATTTCCAATTCAGAAACTTTATGCAACTCAATGATTTTCACGAGAGAAGATAAAATGACTTCTTCAAATTATGAAATATGAGTTGGGAGTTTCAAAGGATCAATTTCAAGTACTTTTGGAATTAATTTTCAATTTGGATTTATTTGAGTTTTATTCAAATTATTTTTCTCCAAAAATAAAATAAATGGAAATTAGGGTAACATGATTCCCTACAATAGAAAATTTGAGAAAAATTATTTTGAAATCATTTTGGAATTTTTAAAATGATTTTTGTTGCATTTTATTAGACCAGTAGCACTCTTTGAATTATTAGATTTTGTGTGTATTTTATTTAATGCTAGAAAAATGTTCACCGTGTAGAAAATCTTTTCCTGAAAATTTTGATATATTATATGCCTATATAATATTTTTTATTTTTATTTTTATTATTTTAAGTTCTCTGAAAAAAAGGGTTTATTAAAAAAAAGAGCTCTCCTTCCCCGACTGGGCCGGCCCAGCCAACTGGGCCAGGCCGCAGCCCAGCCGCGCCGCACCGCCCCCAAGCTCGGGACAGAGTTCCGAGCATCGCCGCCGCCAGCCGGAGTCCGACCGGACTCCGTGTCGACCTCGCCCCTTCCCCACGCCACCGCCCTCCCCTGCCCTCTTTAAAAGGCCACCCCGGGACCCCTGGGTCCCGTTTTCGCCGCCGCCGCCGCCCATTGCCAGATCCGCCGCCGCTGCCGCCGTTCAACCACCGCCATCGCTGTTCTGTGCCACCGCCTCGCCGCGCCTCCACCCCGCTCGCCACCGCCACCACTGCAACCGCCGCTCCACGCTGCCCCTCCCCGTGCTCTTCGCTGCCTCCCGCGACGCCCGGAGCCGCCGCTCCGGCCAAGACCGAAGCCGCCGCCGCCGTCCTCCCCGACTCCGGCGATCGCCGTTGCCGGAAAACGCCGTCGCCGGTTTTCAAAAAGAAAACCCCCGAACCAGTAATAAAACCGCCCGGTCCGGTTTATTTTTTTTGAGTTAGGTTTTCTTTAAAAAAACGCTAGATTGGTTTTGTTATAAAACCGGTTTTGTTTAGGTTTATTTATTTAATGAACATTCATTAGTTAGCTTCTTTAGCGAACGGTTTTCGTCGTATAGGTTCTGCAGCGAGCGTTTGCTCGATAGATTTTTCCTTTTTCTTATTTATTTCGGCCAGGGACCTTTATGTGAGGTTTTTCTTTACAGTTTAGCCCCTGTACTTCAAACAATCACAACTTTTTACTCGTTAGTCCAAATCCAACGAAACCAACGCCCACTTCTTTGTTACGAACCCCTCTATCCATTAATCCAACTCAAACTTGTTTTTGAAAAATTTAAAATTTGAATTAGATCAGATTTGAATTCAACTTCTTTTGATCATATCTTTTTATCCGTAACTCCGTTTGAGTTGATTCTTTTTGCAAATCGAAGCTCTTGACCTAAACATTCTAATAAGGCCAAAATCACATAATTTTGGTACTGTTAGAAATTGTTTTATGTTGCAAGAGTTATTTTCTTGGTTTTAAAGTTTTCTGAATCGTCTTCTTCGTTCTTTCTGATCTTTTGAGTGATTGCTTATGTGTGGTTACTATTGTTTGCTTACGATAGATTGACCGGAGTGTGACGAGTAGAACTATCAAGAGTTTTGAGTGCGAATCATCTTCATCAACATTGCAGGCAAGTAACACTTTGATCATACCTTTTCTACAACCCATGTTTTATTGCATTAGATCAATCCTCTCACATTGCATGATTAGGATCTAATTAAATTGTGGGATGGGAAGTAGATGAGGTAGTACCTATCACCTGTATTATTATGAAACCTTTGGGAGTTACTTCTACGTTTGCTTTATGCCATGCTATGCTAGTAGACGTGGATTGGGTGAGTGATATCCATGACAGATGTGAGATTTGATAATTTAATGGTTTTATCTAAGGTGGCAACCTAAACACACATCTGGGTGGATTGAGGCACCTGATGTCTATCAGGACTTGCCTGTTTTTTTTGGACCGCCACCCATGCTCAAAGGGATCATAAGATCATTCATGCTAGTAACTTCCGTGTGCAGCCACAAGCCATTATGGGCTCTGGCATAGTTGACTAAGTTGTGCGAACTCTTACAGTGGTAGACTAGCAGATGTAGGGGATGTAGGTGTACCGATCTACCCGATCGTAAGGTGCTATCACTTCTGAAAGACTATGTCTCGGTCATCCGTTTCTCAAACACCATGTAGTGCGAGAAACCAAATGGAGGCGATCGAGTCTTGTGGGGAAAAGTGCGCAAACCTCTGCAAAGTGTACAAACTAATCATGATTAGCTGTGTCCCCGGTTATGGACAACTTGAGTATCTAGTACTTGAATATCATGTGAATCTCGTCATGTTACTTCTAATTAATGTTGTTGGGTTTTAATTACTTAATTGGGATCGGAATGCTGTCAACCATTCTCGATGTTTAACAACTACCATGATAGTTAAATAAATTTATTCCTTTGCAGTAGGGAAAAATTTGCTTTACGCAAAAACCTTATAACCATAGAGCTTTTCCACCAGCCAAATATGCATGTAGTGATAGCCTTCATTCATCATTCTCTATGGTGTGAATTTGCCAGTACATTCAATGTACTGACCCGCTTTCGGGCTGCAACGTCTCATGTTGCAGGATTATCTTACGACGAGTAAGTGATACGTTAGGGTTACGATTTCTACACTCAACTTTGCCGTTGGTTTTGATGGGAATCCACAACCTTGTTGCTTCCGCTATATGGATTGAGGTAATAGTACTTATGTTACTTTATACATGTGATTTACCTTTGATATAAATCCTTTGAGTACTGTGTGTGTCAGCATACCGATCCAGGGATGACACTTAAGCACAGAGACTTGATCCATTCGGGTCAGGTCGCTACATGTATATTCATACCACAATTAAGAAGAATTACATTGAAATTATACCAAGTAGCACTCCACATCAAAAATTCTCTTTTTATCATTTACCTACTCGAGGACGAGCATGAATTAAGCTTGGGGATGCCTGATACGTCTCCAACGTATCTATAATTTTTGATTGCTCCATGCAATATTATCTACTGTATTGGACCATATTGGGCTTTATTTTCCACTTTTATATTACTTTTGGGACTAACCTATTAACCGGAGGCCCACCCCAGAATTACTGTTTTTTGCCTATTTCAGTGTTTTGAAGAAACCAAATATCAAACGGAGTCCAAACGAAATGAAACCTTCGGGAACGTGATTTTCTCAACAAATATGATCCAGGAGACTTGGACCCTCCGTCAAGAAAGGAGGGAGGTGGCCACGAGGGTGGAGGCCGCGCGCCCCCTAGGGCGCGCCCCCCTGCCTCGTGGGCCCCCTTTTGCTCCACTGACGTACTCCTTCCTCCTATATATACCTACGTACCCCCAAACGATCAAGGACGGATCCAAAAACCTAATTCCACCGCCGCAACCTTCTGTACCCACGAGATCCCATCTTGGGGCCTATTCCGGAGCTCCACCGGAAGGGAATCCACCAGGGAGGGCTTCTACATCATCACCATAGCCCCTTCCGATGAAGTGTGAGTAGTTTACCTCAGACCTTCGAGTAAATAGTTAGTAGCTAGATGGCGTCTTCTCTCTTTTTGGATCTCAATACAATGTTCTCACTAGTAGAAAAAGGGTCAAACGTGAAGCACATTAGTGCCGGTTTGATTTTGGCCCGGTACTAATGGTACCATTAGTGTCGGTTCGAACAGATTTGCATTAATGCCGGTTTTTGTTGAACCTTTAGTACCGGTTCGTGGCACGAACCGGTACTAAAGGGGTGGCGGCAGGCTGGCGTCAGGTCGAGGCCCCGCGATCACCTTTAGTACTGGTTCGTGGCACGAACCGGTACTAAAGGTCTAACCTTTAGTACCGGTTTGTGCCATGAACCGGTACTAAAGGGGTCTGACCTATAGTACCGGTTGGAGACACAAACCCGGACTATAGGGAAATTTTCAAACTTGAAAAAATCATAACTAAATCATCCTAATTCAGAAAAATACATATAATATATCAAACCAGTTTTCCGTTTCAACAATTTTTTAAAATCACAAAATTCCAAAGGGAAAATAGAGTTTTTGGGCATTTTAGACGTTTTTTAGACGTTTTTAGCGTTTAGTGCTAGGGTTTAGATTTCAGAGTTTAGGGTTAGGTTTTATGGTTTAAACCCTTAGTTTTACTGTTTAGCATAGAGTTTCCGACGTTTTATGTCCCGGGTTTAGGGTTTAGGACAATTTTTGGAATGACAAAATTGTAAAAGGAAAAAAAAGATATTCTCTAATTTATGTTTTTTTGAATTTTGGTTAAATCTTGTCAAACCGGTCAAACAACTGATTCAAGAAATATAGAGTGTTACTAAATAATTACGCAATAATATTAGTGTTACGAAATAAGTATCTCAGTTTTTTTGAATTTTGGTCAAATCTGGTCAAACTATGGTCAAACTGTGGTCAAACTATGGTCAAACTACTTATTCAAGAAATATTAGTGTTACTACATAATTACTGTTTTTAGAATAATAGTTTCAAACTCAAACGGTGGAACGTGTGACTTCATGCTCAAGCTAAACTGTTGAGGGTTAATAGGATTGACAGCTTACATTTGTCAGGAAAACAACAAGTGCAGACTTGGAATGTAGGGGGAATAGAACTCTGAAGTTAAGCGTGCTCAGGCTGGGGGAGTGAGAGGATGGGTGACCCGCCGAGAAGTCAGGCGATTTGGAATGAGTGAGTGATCCACACTTGAGCAGTTAAGAGAGGTGATTAGAGACTAAATCATCAAATAATTCAGAAAAATTAAAAATCGAAAAAAAATCAATTTTTTTTCCAAAATTTTCAAAAAAAATTCAAAAAAAAACCTTTAGTACCGGTTGGTAACACCAACTGGTACTAAAGGTCCCCCATACCAGGGCGCGAGCTCACGCCATGTGGTGGCACTTTAGCGCCGGTTCGTGCCGAACCGGTACTAAAGGGGGGGGGGGGCTTTAGTGCCCACCCTTTAGTGCCGGTTATGGAACCGGCACTAAAGGCCCTTACGAACCGGCGCTAAAGCTCCATTTTCTACTAGTGTCTCCCCCTCTCTCGTGGAGATCTATTCGATGTAATCTTCTTTTTGCGGTGTGTTTGTTGAGACCGATGAATTGCAGGTTTATGATCAAGTTTATCTATGAACAGTATTTGAATCTTATCTGAATTCTTTTATGTATGATTGGTTATCTTTGCAAGTCTCTTCGAATTATCAATTTGGTTTGGCCTACTAGATTGGTTTTTGTTGCAATGGGAGAAGTGCTTAGCTTTGGGTTTAATCTTGCGGTGTCCTTTCCCAATGACAGTAGGGGCTGCAAGGCACGTATTGTATTGTTGCCATCGAGGATAACAAGACGGTTTTTTTTATCATTTTGCATAAATTTATCCCTCTAAATCATGTGATCTTGCTTAAGGCGTTACTTTGTTTTCTTGAACTTAATACTCTCGATGCATGCTGGATAGCGGTCGATGAGTGGAGTAATAGTAGTAGATGCAGGCAGGAGTCGGTCTACTTGTCTCGGACGTGATGCCTATATACATGATCATACCTAGATATTCTCATAACTATGCTCAATTCTGTCAATTGCTCAACAGTAATTTGTTCACCCACCATAGAATACTTATGCTCTTGAGAGAAGCCACTAGTGAAATCTATGGCCCCCGGGTCTATTCTCATCATATCAATCTTCCATTACTTTATTATTCCTTTGCTTTTTTACTTTACCTTCTATTTTACTTTGCATCTTTATATCAAAAATACCAAATATATTATCTATCAGATCTCACTCTCGTAAGTGACCATGAAGGGATTGACAACCCCTAATTGCGTTGGTTGCATTGAGCTATTTGTTTTGTGTAGGTACGAGGGACTCGCGCATAGCCTCCTACTGGATTGATACCTTTGTTCTCAAAAACTGAGGGAAATACTTACTCTACTCTACTGCATCACCCTTTCCTCTTCAAGGAAATCCAACGCAGTGCTCAAGAGGTAGCAGACCTCTTCCCGCCGTAACCACGACTTCCGAGGTGGTGGCTCACAATGTTCCTCTGTTGAAGCCCCTTCATGTACTTAGACTTTTTTTGGCAGCTTCGGCCTTGCAAGCCGCCTTGAATATTTGAAACTGCTCTTCCGTGATTGTCGGATTATCCTTTACAATCTCGGAGTAGGTTTCCTTCTTGTCGATGATCCTTGCTTTCACCCTTGTTTTCCAGGCGGCCAACGTGTCGCTAAACCTGGTCATGGCGTGTTTCTTTATCTTCTTCATTGCTTAGTCCTTATCTGGATCTTTATAATCCTTTTCATTCCGGCCTGGGAACAAGAATATCTGGTGAAACTTCTTTAGGAAGGAGGTCCTCATATTATCTATCTTCTGTAGTTTCTCATCGTTGATGGTGGCGGTTGTCCGTATGATGCAGCCTTTTGATTGCCGTAGCACGCATGCGCTTCCTGGGGCGCTTTTGGCTCAAAATTGTCGTCGTCCACCTCCGTGACCACCAGTCTAGTAGTCCTGAGCTTGTTAGGAAGCCGTTGCCTCTTTGCTTTCGGTTCTACACCAGCTCCGCTAGTCTCGGTGCCGGTCTTAGTCTGAGTGCTGGTCTCGATGCCGGTCTCAGTCTCAGCGCCGATCTCAGTCTCGTCGGCAAGGCTCAGAAATTCGTCTACCACCCGGTAGACGTCGTCGCAATCACCAGAACCCTGTCCTTCATTGTTGCTAGCCATGTTTCCTACGATTAAATCTACTCAATTAATTCTAGACCTAATAAAATGAATAATGACATAAAAAAGGTCTGTTGTTTTGCAGGAACGTTGACTCCTTCCCGGTACGGCAAATCCCACGCACTCGATATGTCCTAGTTTGTGGGACAAGTCATGCCGAAATTCACGGAAAATTTCGGCATGACCTTTGCTAAAAAGTGGACAAATCGAGAACCTGAATTTTGCTGCAACGGAAATGTATCAACATTCCGCAGAACATAGGCCACTCGGCTTCATTCCCTGGAAACAACAAAAGGCCACTTGGGCACAATCGAACCACTTCAATGTCGATTATGATCAATGAGCAAACACAATTGAGGATTTTTCATATATCATGACCACTTCAAATTTGCATCTCCTAGTGTTTGACACTTCAAGAAAATCTACACAAATCTCATGCCCTCTGAAACTCAATTCAAAAACCAAATATAGATGGATGAACCCTATAACTCAAATTATGTCCTAAATTTTTGTCCTAATAAAAATTCACTAAAAATTAAGAACCTACTAGACTTGCAACACTAATAGAAATTTATATTTTTATATTGATTTTTTTCTCTAAACTAAATCCTACCACCCTAGTTAACATCTAGTTAAACCTTACTTTCCTAACATTTGTATTAAACACTACAACCCTAACCCTACTGCCCTAGTTAAGCATATACATTTTTTTCCTACGGCGAGGGAGGCAGGGGCGTCTCTGTCAAAGCCCTATCTAATTTAGAGAGAGATAGAGGAGGGGTGGGGGCTTACAGAGGATGGCTCTGGTGGTGGCGCGGGAGGCAGTGGTGGCGAGGGAGGCAAGGGCGTCTCCGGTGACGGCGAGGGAGGCGGTTGTGGCGAGGGAGGATCCGGTGGCGTCGACTGCGGCTCCGGTGGGGTTGATGAGGCTGCGCGGCTCCGGTGGCGTTGGGGGCGGCTACGGTGGCGTCGACGGCACGGGGCTCTAGTTGCTCCGGGGGCGTCGACGTCGGCAGGAGATGGCAGCGAAGTGGGCGACGGCGGGGTCGGTCAAGGGATTTGGGGGAGAACTGGTGGCCGAGGGGAAATGGTTTTTTTGTTAAGTCAAACTTAGCAGTAGCGCTTTTCGCGAAACGCGCTATAGCTAAGTTAGCTTTAGCGGCTTTCACAAAACGCGTTACTGCTATAGCTATGTAATTTCTTTCATATTTCTTATTTACTTTTCTGTTTCTACATTAGGGGGTCTAGGAAACGCGCTGTAGCTACGTTAGCTATAGCGCCTCTTATGGACAAACGCTACTGCTACGCCTTTCTCCTTTTTCGCTTTTTCATTTATTTTGCTCTACATTTTATTTTTCTCCTTTCTCCTTTTTCTATTTCTTTCTTTTTCATTTATTTTTTCATTTATTTTTCATTTTATTTTATTTCCATTAGCAGTAGCGCGAAATGCGCTGCTACTTATGTCCTAGCGGTAGCGCGCTTCTTTCAAGACCGCTACTACTATGCGTAGCCTATCGTTTTAGCAATAGGAATATTAGTGGTAGAGCTTTTTCATGTGCACGCGCTACTGCTAACATTTTATCTGTAGCATGGTTTACGCACGAGCGCTACTGCTATTTAGCAATAGTGCATATTTTTGACAAGCGCTACTGCTAAGTTTCTGTGTATAAGGTTTTCCTAGTAGTGTGTTAATGTCCCGCACAAGAGGGCTTTCACACTCAGCAAAGAAGAGAGGCTCAGCATGAAAAAAGCAAGGAGTGAAATGAAGTAGAATGCATTGTATGAAAGGTTGAAGAAGGAGATTTATCCGGCTGTTCGAAAGGATGTTGAGGAGTCAATGATGATGCAGAAGATTCTAACACTGACAGATAGCCAGCCGATGGGAGGGGAGGCGGGCATGGAGGATGCTCCTTATTGCGCGACAACACTGCACAAGAGTAGCTATGCATCAGCTGACCCCAGCGACACCGAGACTGCAGCTGCTCGTGATGATGCTATATCTGATCTATCTGGAATGAAAGACAGACTAAAGGGCATGCCTACACATTATGAAGGTACGTTTAAATGTGCAACAGCCTGTGTTTTCCCACCCTTCTTGGAAGATGGCCTCTTCCTGGACAATGTGCCATTGAAGCCGGGCTGTGTGAAGTGCTACGTGACTGAAGTAAAGCCTGGATTCAATGAATTTACCCTGAAGAATGTCCTAGGGGACTTCGATGAGCAAAGGACGTTGGGAGCAACACTGTTACATCACATCAAGTGGCCACGAAAGGAAATATAGTTCATCGATGAGATTCCTGAAGCCCCGCCAAGAGCAACCACTGTCGCCCTCAACTGGTGACGCTCTCCTTGCCACAACAGCTCTCGCGGGCTGATGCGTCAACCTGTGATCAGCCAACCCGACTTTGTGGCGTACAGGCCATGTCATCCTCTGCCCCAAAGCAACCAGTGGCAAGGCCTACAACTGTTGATGACGCACCACCGGTTCAGATGCCGGCCGCTGAAGCAGCGGGGGGAGACCCAACTGAAGCACATGCTCAGCAGACCAACCGGGTGGAACAGACTGCTAAGAAGTCTAATGCTTCGGAACCGCTTGCTAAGCAGTCTGTAGGTCTAGAACCGATTGCTCATTAGTCCATCAGTCCGCAGTCCCGTGCTCAGCATACCAATGCGTCAGGACTTCCTGCTCAGCAAACCAACGCGTTGGCACGGCCTCCTCAGCACACCGACAAGTTGGCACCACCTGCGCACAAACCCGACATAGCTTCAACACATGGTCAGTAGTATGATGCCTCTGCTCCTATAGCCCAGCAGTCCATCACAGCAGCACCACCAGCTCAACGGTCCGACATAGATAAACCGTCTGCTAAGCAGTCCCTCCAAGCTTCACCGTCTGCTCGTCAGTCTACCTTCCAGCCAACCAGACGTTCTGCCAGAAATGCTTCAAGTACCAAGAAGGATGTGGCCAAAAAGGCTACACCCACGAGAGGAAGCGCAGTGAGAGAGTGAAGAGGAAAGAGAAAGATTGCCTCTTACTTAAAGCACTCATCTCCCAGAACCAAATTAACAGTAGCTTGTTCGAATCGGGGAGAATATTATTTCTAACGCCATCGATGATGAAGAAGTAGAATTGTTGCTTGCTAAAACTAAAGCAGACATACTTCAAGCATGCAAGGACGTCCATGGCCAGCCATTTCTTGTTGGTGATACTTTGATAAGTGTAGCTCCAGTTGCCGCGAGTTACATGAATATTTCCGAGATCAAATGTCAGAAGGTCATCATGGTTTGCTAGTCCACTACAACAGAGATCATTTCCGACACGATGTTGGTTCCATCAATGTGAGTTTAGAGGACTTACATCTCTTCTTCAACTTCAATGTGCTGGATGCCACTCTTGTTAGATGCTTGATTTTGTAAGTACTTAACAAACTCTAATCAACTTCTCCATACAAGGTTGTAAATGATAAACAGTTAACTGCATTTTATTCCTCTCAGGGAATTGAACGCGCAGAGAAGAAAAAGGGAGAGTTTGTATTTCATAGATCCTGCATTAGCAAATGGCACAACATTAGATGGTAAGGACCGACGAGACTGGGCCGTTAACAGGTCGCCCGTATCTTCGAAAACACGTCCCATGCAGAATCATTTCTCTGGCCATATCATGAATGGTAAGTCAAGTAAACAACCACGCATACACTGATGGTCTTTCAGATTTCGACATCATTCATAAGTTCATGGCTTTCTCAATATGTAGCAATCACTGGATATTGGTATTCATTGTTCCAAACAAGAACACAATTTACTACATAGATTCTCTCAGAGAGTCAACAAACGCTCAAGATCTAACGCATGATCAGCAATTCTTGGATAGGTATTGAATTCTATGATGTTGAAATCTAACACACGATCTCCATGTGCAAATCTGCTGATAGTTGTGATGATCCTTGTGAATTAGTACTAGTAAGTCTATCTTAATAATATCTTCTACTCCACTGGTATGGCACATTCTGATCTTAAAAATACTGCAGCTCATCTTAAAACCGAGGACCCGGCCCCTGAACCGCTCTCGGCTGGTGAATTGCTGATGGTTCGGAGATTTATCGACGACTTCTTCCTGGATCACTACATCAATCCCACTGGTGATAATGAAGATTTCAGCATGCGTTCTCCAGAAACATTGAGTAAGAGTTAGCCGCTAAATATATAACACATGGATCCATTGTTTTCCATCTGATGAGGTCTTCATATTTCGTACACTATGATTAATTATGTAATGCATATATGTGTGGAAAAATCATTGGAATTTAGCTACCATATGTTCAATAGCAATTGTTGCGAAATCTGATAAATGTTCTTCGTGTGGACACTATTTGTTCAATTGAATATTGTGGCGAATTTGCTTTTTGCGTGCCGATTCAAAATGGGATATTTTTGTTTATTTGTTCAATTGAATATTGTGGCGAATTTGCTTTTTGTGTGCCGATTCAAAATGGGCTATTTTTGTTTTAACCTGGCAATTGCTCCGCACACGATTCAACTAAATGAGTGTGTGCGATCCACATCGGAAAGCATGCGTCAGTCGTAGCAAAACCATCGGTGATACACAGCAGATCGCAAACGATTTGCAGTTCTACTAGGTGTGCGTAGGGTCTCCAGAACCGTTTGTGCTATCGCGTTATCGCACACGAGAACTGGGAGTAAACCGTGCCCACTACAAAATACAATCCCAGTCGTAATTTTTTCAGGAAACGTGTGGGATCCCAAACAAAAAGCACACGCCACTCTTGCGGCAACCGTCGGTGATACCCAACAATACACAAATGGTCTGCAACATTTGTATGTGTGCGAAGGGGCTCCTAAACCGTTTGTGATAGAACATTATCGCAGATGGTAATTGTTGGCAAATGTGTGCGATGGAGTTTAGCATCGTAGAGGGGTTACACAGAAAACTCGTGTGCGATGGGACAGAAATCGCACACAGTTCATATGTTGGCCCATGTGCCTTACATACTGTTTCCCAAACGGTTCGTTACGACAGACTGTATGGTCTCACTGCATCATTAGAAATGCTTAATCACCGATAGCACACATGCGAAAGAATTTAGTGTGTGCTGCATCGCACACGATTACATTTTGGAAGGCCTCTGGATCACTGCTCCATATCCCTGACGGTTTCTGGGTCGTGTGGGAAGGACACCCTATCACACACACTCACTTGGCGATGGTCCCAAATGTCATCGTGAAAAGGGGTTAAAAACCGTTTGTATAGCACCGATGAGTACCAGTGTGAGTGTGAGCCATGGACATAGCACTATAGATGGAATACACGGTGGTTGTGGAGAAGACAAAAAGAAGGAGATAGTCTCACATCAACTAGGCGTATCAACGAGCTATGGAGATGCTCATCAATAGATATCAATGTGAGTGAGTAGGGATTGCCATGCAACAGATGCACTAGAGCTATAAGTTTATTAAAGCTCAAAAAGGAACTAAGTGGGCGTGCATCGAACTTGCTTGCTCACAAAGACCTAGAACAGTTTGAGGAAGCCCATCATTGGAATATACAAGCCAAGTTCTATAATGAAAAATTCCCACTATATTATGAAAGTGACAACATAGGAGACTCTCTATCATGAAGATCATGATGCTACTTTGAAGCACAAGTGTGGTAAAAGGATAGTAGCATTGCCCCTTCTCTCTTTTCTCTCATTTATTTTACTGGGCCTTCTCTCATTTTTTTGGCCTCTTTTTTCATCCGGAGTCTCATCCCGACTTGTGGGGGAATCATAGTCTCCATCATCCTTTCCTCACATGGGACAATGCTCTAATAATGAAGATCATCACACTTTTATTTACTTACGAATCAAGTATTACGTCTTGATACTTAGAACAAACTATGACTCTATATGAATGCCTCCGACAGTATACCGGGATGTGAAATGAATCAAGAGTGACATGTATGAAAGAATTATGAACGGTGGGTTTGCCACAAATACGATGTCAACTACATGATCATGCAAAGCAATATGACAATGACGAAGCATGTCATAGCAAACGGAACGGTGGAAAGTTGCATGGCAATATATCTCGGAATGGCTATGGAAATGCCATGATAGGTAGGTATGGTGGCTGTTTTGATGAAGGTATATGGTGGATTTATGGCACCGGCGAAAATTGCGCGGTACTAGAGAGGCTAGCAATAGTGGAAGGGTGAGAGTGCCATATAATCCATGGACTCAATGTTAGTCATAAAGAACTCATATACTTATTACAAAAATCTATTATTTATCGAAACAAAGTATTACGCTCATGCTCCTAGGGGGGTAGATTGGTAGGAAGAGACCATGGCTCATCCCTGACCGCCACTCATAAGACAATCAATAAATAAATCATGCTCCGACTTCATCACATAACGGTTCACCATACGTGCATGCTATGGGAATCACAAAGTTTAACACAAGTATTTTTAAAATTCACAACTACTCACTAGCATGACTCTAATATCACCATCTTCATATCTCAAAACATTCAAAGGAATCAAACTTCTCATAGTATTCAATGCACTTTATATGAAAGTTTTTCTTATATCCCTCTTGGATGCCTATCATACTAGGACTAAATTTATAACCAAACAAAATTACCATGCTGTTTAGGGACTCTCAAAATAATATAAGTGAAGGAATAGAGTTCATCAATTTCTATAAAATAAAGCCACAACCATGCTCTAAAAAGATATAAGTGAACTACTAGAGCAACATTGCCTAGCTCAAAAGATATAAGTGAAGCACATAGAGTATTCTAATAAACCACGATTCATGTGTGTCTCTCTCAAAAGGTTTCTACAGAAAGGATGATTGTGGCAAACTAAAAAGCAAAGACTCAAATCATACAAGACGCTCCAAACAAAATACATATCATGTGGTGAATAAAAATATAGCCTCAAGTAAAGTTACCTATAGACAAAGACGAAAGAGTGGATGCCTTCCGGGGCATCCCGAAGCTTATGCTCTTCGATGTCCTTGAATATTACCTTGGGGTGCCTTGGGAATCCCCAAGCTTAGCATCTTACCACTCTTTATTCCATATTAAATCAAATCCTTACCAAAACTTGAAAAGTTCACAACACAAAACTCAACAGAAAATCTCATAAGCTCTGTTAGTATAATAAAACAAATCACAACTTTTGGTACTGTTGTAAACTCATCTTTTATTTATATTGGTGTAATATCTACTATATTACAACTTTTCCATGATTCATACCCCCCGATACGAGCTATAGGTTCATCAAAATAAGCAAACAACACATAGAAAACAGATCTATAAAAAACAGAATAGTCTATAGCAATTTGGATATTTTGAATAGTTCTGCAACTCCAAAATTCTGAACAGTTAGGAAGACATAAGGAATTGTTTTATGAATCTTCTGCAAAAAGAATCAAATCAAAAGCTCTCTTTTGTGAATTCTGAAAATTATTTTCCTGAGCGCAAAAGTTTCTGTTTTTCAGAAAGATCAAATCAACTATCATCGTAAGCTATCCCAAAGGTCTTACTTGGCACAAACACTTATTAAAACATAAAGCCGAATCTAACCAGAGGCTAGATGAATTATTTATTACTAAACAGAACCTAAAAGCAAAAACAAAAATAAAATTGGGTTGCCTCCCAACAAGCGCTATTGTTTAACGCCCTTAGCTAGGCATAAAACACGAATAGATCTAAGTATTATCATAACAATGATTAGTAAAATCTAAAAAACTCATCTCATACTCCCTATGTTTAGCAGCAAGTTTTCTTTGTGGGAAGCAAAAGTAATCTAAAGGGCTAAATTTCATAGGGTAAGAATCCCGAAGTCGATCTCGGGAGGAATTGTTTCCTCCTTTGGCCCTTCATATTGTATGACTAATTCATCATTATAAGCATTCTTTTGGCAAAAAGTCATGAGCTTGTGTCCAAGAGAGAAACCCAAGCCATTGTTTTGTATAGCAAAATTATCATTAAGCTCAGAAATCTTATCAACTAAAACATTAGTATGGACCTGCTTTCTTAAATTTTCATTATAAGCAACATTATCTAGAGATCATAAATTCATTATGTCCTCTTGATTAAAAAGAATTCCCTCTATGGGAGGGTGACCGCCATCTACCTTATAATGCACAAAAAAATCACTAGCTTCTTTCATAATAAACCTAAACTCATGAGCTAGGAATATAGTGGCGGCACGCTTTACAGAAGAATGCTCAATATTAAAACTCTAAAAAGATCCTTTGTATGAAGGATGCATATGAACAAATTGTCTTTCGAGTTTAATTATGAGCAAAGATATAGCATCCGCAAGGCTACTAGTTCTATGGAAAATAGAACCACCCAAAGTGGGAAGCACACCAGCACACCCATAGTAGATTCTTCATGAATATTAGTATTGGTAAAAGTATCAAAGTTTCCCTCATCGTTACTACATTCTTTTTCAATGATAACCTCCCCAATTTCAGACATAGTGGCAGCAAACAGATCTGGCAAATGAAAGAGGGGCGAAGAAAAAAGGAAAACTTTTCGAAAATCATTTCAGAAGTGGGGGAGAGGAAAACGAGAGGCAAATGGCAAATAATGTAATGCAAGAGATGAGAGTTTATGATGGGTACTTGGTATGTCTTGACTTGGCGTAGATCTCCCCGGCAACGGCGCCAAAATTTCTTCCTGCTACTTCTTGAGCTTGCGTTGTTTTTCCCTTGAAGAGGAAAGGGTGATGCAGCAAAGTAGATTAAGTATTTCCTTCAGTTTTGAGAACCAAGGTATCAATCTAGTAGGAGACAACGAACAAGTCACCGAATACCTGCACAAACAAACACCAACTTGCACCCAACGGGATAAGGGGTTGTCAATCCCTTCACGTTTATTTGAAAGTGAGATATGATAGATATGATTAAACGGTAAAGTAATATTTTTGGTATTTTTGTTTTATGGAACAGAAAGTAAAAGATTGCAAAGGAAGTAAAATAGGAAACTAAGATTGTATATCAGAACTTATATGATGTAAAGTAGAAGATTGTGTGTTGGAAAATAGACCTGGGGGCCATAGGTTTCACTAGAGGCTTCTCTCAAGATAGAAAATATTATGGTGAGTGAACAAATTACTGCCGAGCAATTGATAAGCGCAAAGTTATGACGATATCTAAGGCAATGATCATGAATATAGGCATCACGTCCATATCAAAAAACATGAAGCAATATTGGAGATTCATGGCATGTTTGAGTATCCAAGCACATTGTTTTAATTACAATTGGTTGATATCATCAGCTAATTTTGCATGTATCTCATCATCATGGATGATGTATGGTCTACACAAGCATGGAACATTATCAAGTGTGCTTTTCCAGCGAATAATGGTTTGAGTGGAATTATAGTTAATACACGTATCATTGACGTAGCAAAGTCATGTTGTTCGGATGGTGATGACCACATGTATGAACTGGAAGCCTTACGTGATCTCCACTCTAGAAGATTATTTTTCAAAAGAATATTTGGCTCCGAGGAACATTGCCCTTACATGTTGAAAGAAATTTCAACCAAAATCCTAAAGAAATGTGGGGGCCTACCATTGGCAATTATCAGTATATCAGGTTTACTAGCAAACCAAATTGCTACAAAGGAGAAGTGGGCAAAGGTTAAGAGGTAAATAGGTTCCGCATTAGAAGAAACCAAGAGTCTAGAGGGAATGTGTAACATACTATCTCTAAGCTATAATGATATTCCACCTAATCTCAGGACATGCTTATTGTATCTCAGTTTATATCCCAAGGACCATGTCATTGAAAGAGATACTCTAGTGAGGCAATGGATGGCAGAAGGCCTTATCTCTGAAGAGCGTGGACAAAGCAAGTGCAAGTGGTCGTCGAGAATTACTTTAACGAGCTTATCAACAAAAGTATGGTCGAACCCGTGAACATTTGCTACGGTGGCAAGGTACAAGCCTGTCGGGTCCGTGCCATGATGCTCGAACTTATTAGTTCAAAATCTGTTGAAGAAAATTTTATGACTGTGGTAGGTGGAGGCCAAACCAGCTTGGCAAATCATCAAGGCTTTATTTGGCAGCTGTCAATCAAGTACATTGACAAGGAACTTGCATCTGCATTAGCAAATGTAGATCTAAGCCATGTTTGATCTTTATAGTAATGCCATCATGTTGCGTCACACACTTGCCCAGTCTTGATTGGTTTGAAGATTTATGAGTTCTTGATTTTGAAGGTTGTAGGGGTTCAGAGGACTATGATATGAAAGACATGGACAAATTATTCCAGCTAAAGTACCTCAACTTTAGGGACACAAGAATATCAAAGCTACCATTAGGGATTGTGATGCTAGTTAATCTAGAGACCTTGGATTTAACTCGGCTGACTACACTACGACACCTGATTGGATTTGTGGACAAGCTATCAAATGCATTGGGGGTAAAGGAATATAAGAGCATTTAGATCATTATTTTAGTAATCTGAACACTCTTATATTTATTTACAGAGGGAGTACATCCATAGTTTTAGAGTAAATAGCATAAAACTACTAGTTTACAGGCTAAGGTTTCAAAAAACTACCACTTTTTAATTTTTCTCAGAAAGCTACCAAACGCGCGGTTCGCTGTTTCAAAAAACCCAAACCCGCGGTGACTAGCGATTTAACCGTTTTTCTGACGGCCTGGGCCCATCTGTCAGCCCACGTGGCCACGCGCGCTCACGGCGCGGCAGTTGACGGCCGTTAGCCGACCGGCCCGGTCGGAACTGGGGTAAATATACCTGCTCGGTCGGTCGGGATCACACGCTCGCTCACTCTCTCGTGCTCACTCACTCCCCTGCTCCCAGTCCCCTGCTCCAGTACGAGCTCGCCGCCGCGCGCCGTCTTCGAGGCCGGTGGCCGTCGACCTCCTTGCCACAATGCCTTCCTGGAATGACGAGGAATCCAGCTCGGAGGAGGAGTGCGAGGTTGTCAGCATGGACATGGGACTTATGGTAAGTTCTTTGCCACCTAGGGTTAGGGTTAGGGTTAGGTGCTAGTAGCTTAGGCTTCAGCCATGGATGTTGCTTAGTGTAGTGTTGTTGTTGTGTGTGTGATACTGTTCTTGATTAGTGAGGGTGGGGTTTGATTGTAGGATTGAGGTAACCTAGGGTTCATCTCTGAACAGTGTTAGGGTTCATGCTGATTTGGGGATTTAATGAACAGTGCAAGTTGATTCTGGTATTGAGTGCAGATTGAAACCAGTGTTTGTTGGTTATTATGGTTGTAGGAGGAACCAGACACCATTGTGGAGCCCCTTTTCTGTGGCCAACTTGAGCTTGCTCATCCCAAGTGCATTCTGCACCAACTGAGGCCTATTAAGCGTGTTGCTTTTGAAGGGCCTGTAACAGGGAGGCGTTTCTATGGCTGCCCGGTCCAGGTTAGATGCCAATTAAGTTTTCTGCTATGGATGTTCAGTGATGTTTGATATGATGCAGCAGTTTGTCTGATATGACAGACACATATGTTTTTTTGTCACTTTGGAAACTTAATCATGGCATTGTAATAACAAATCATATTTCATTTATGTTATTAATAGTTAGAAACTCTTAAGTTTATCAAGTTAATCATGGAATTGAAATAAGGTACTAGTCCTTTTGTAATAACTTATCACATTTACAAATGCAGGAAAATGGTGTGAATTATGGTGTTGTAGAGTGGGTTGATGGGCCTTGGCGAACTGTTCTTCAGAGATGTTTGTGCAAGCTATGGGAGATGTTCCATGAGTAGAACTTTGGAAGGGTACATGACAAGGAAAAGTTTGAGAAGGAGTTGGCCAGGCTTAAGAGTGAGCATGAAAGGGAGTTGGCCAAGCTTAGGACTGAAAATGACAAGCTTTGCATTGAGTACACCAAGCTTGTTGATGATGTATCCAAGATGTTTGATTGGCAGGATGGTACGATGGACAAGCAGGTGTACCAGAAACAAGTGGAGGAGGAAGAACTTGAGAAGAAGAAGAAGGAGCTAGAGGAGAAAGCCATGTTGGAGGTGCAGATGGAAAAGCTCAAACTTGCAAAAGAGCAGAGGTGCATTTTACAGAGCCAAGCTGATATCATTAAGAACACCAGGAAGGCTATGAAGGATGTTGAAGTTGACAGAGATGTTCTTAAGAAGGAGAAGGCAAAGCTTGAGCTTGTTGTTGCTGAGCTGCTGAAAGAAGGGTATGGCAGCAAGGAGAAGTTAGAGCAAATCAAGGCTATCCTTGAGTCTTGAACTTGCTGTGATATGTTGGTGAAGTAAGTACATCCAAAGGCCTTTATATAAGGATGTGGCCTGGCATGACTTTAAGTGATTATGGGTGTACATTTTGGGGGAATGTGAAGTTTAACCTAGTGTAAGAACCTTATTTGCTATGTTGTTAAGTTGTAATGGATCACCTATGGTATTAAGTGTTGTAATGGATCACCTATGCTATTAAGTAGTGGAAATGGATCTCTTATGCTACTAGGTTGTGGATCTTTTATGCTATTAAGTGTTCAACTTGATCTTATATCTTTTATATGTTATTTGTTAGCCTACATATATCATTTCTGTGGGTAATTGGGCTTAGTGGCCCACTACTCTCTGACCAAATGCAACCCTAGGCCTACTAAACCCAACCCCCCATCCATCTCTCAATATAAACCCCTCCCCACCCCCACCCTTTCCCAGTGTCTCCACCAACCGCCACCCAAAAGAAACCCTACAGATGGATCCTAACATGGGAGATGTCACAGAGGAAGGGGGGAGGCTGTGGAGGTTAGGACAGTAGCAGCTGCACAGAGGATGAGGAGGAGGCGCAGGCAGAGGGCCCTAGAGGCGGCCCAGGATGAGCAGCAAGAGGAGTTCAACCGCCGACTCTCCAACAAGGTACTGGAGAAGTGCAATGATGAAGAACTAGAGCTGGTTTTCACTGGAGGCAGGGGAAGATCATTCATGGAGATCATTAGGTGGGCAAGGATTAGGGCAGTCATGGCTCCTCATCCAGCAACTAGGGCCAAGTGGGTCCGTTTCTTTGAGCGCTATGACTGATCTAGCTATCTATCTTTCTATCTGTAAGTCAATTTGAGAGAGAGTATTGGTAGTTTTTGTGAGATTTGAATGTAATCTATGAGACTATCTATCTATGTAATCTATGAGACTATCTATCTATCTAGACATCTATCTATGTAACATGTGGATGTTTCTGAATAAATGTATGCATTTGGTCAGTGCTCTCAGTACCATATAATGCACTTGGTCAGATAGATATCTTTCTATCTATGAGACTATCTATGAGACTATCTTTCTATCTATGTTTCTATCTGTAAGGTGTATATCAAGTGTTGAATCCACATATAGATAAAAGTTGCAGATGAAATGAAGTTGCAAACAAGTGCAGAATCCACATATAGTACCATATTACAAACCAAATCAAACAGTGCAGTATCAAGTACTTAGTGAGGCAATGTTATTACAAACCAAATCAAACAGTATCAAGCACTTGGAGTTCAACAACTTCAGCTAGTTACCACTTGCATAAAAGTAATCTTTCAGCCTATTAGATGGCTTCCTGACCCTCTTTGACCCATCCTGCACAGCACTTGTACCAGATTGTCTAGGAGCAATGAAAGATCCAGTGCCAGCTCTATTGGCAACAGCTGACCTGGTGTTCTTTGCTGGAGAAGACCTTGATGACCTGGTGTTCTTTGCAGGAGAAGACCTTGATCCATTGCCAGAAATAGTTGTGTTCTTCTTCTTGGGAGGTGGTACTAATGTTGCAGAAGAGGTGTTGGTCCTGCTCTTCTTGAGAGGTGGTGGTGGTGCTGTTGTAGCTGGTGCTGCCCTCTTCCTTGACCTAGAAGCTGTCTGTGTTGACTCAGTTGTTGTTGGAGGAGGAGTTGGTGCAGGTGCAGAGGCAGCAGGTACCCTTGGTGGCCTTTGTGCAGTTGCAGCCATTGAAGAACCAGCCTGAGAGTTGTTTGCTCTATTTTCCTACACAGCAATATTAGTTAGAACTATTTTCCTACAAATGAAATGAATGTAAGAATGCAATGAATGTAACAATGGAATGAATGGACATACCTGGTGCTTGTTCAGCCTCATCTGGATCCATAGCTTTTTGGCTGCTTTTGTAGTTACAGCAGGATCCTCTACTACTTCATCTTCAGAAACAACTGGTTCTTCCTCCCAAAACTCAGAAGGTTCTGAGTTAGCTGCACAAAAGTGCTCTGCAGTATCAGTGCCAGCCTCATCTTCACCCCTACACCAATCTTTGTAAGAAATTTTCTCCCCTCTGTAATCACCCCTAAAGAACTCAAAATCTGAAGATGATTTGTCATCTTCAACTTCATTTTCTTCCTCTGGTACATCTTCTTCTTCTTCATCTGCTTCTTCTTCTACATCTTCTTCTTCCAAAACTGTTTTCCCTTCGTTAAAATTGCTGCTTTGCTGTGTGTTCATGTAGGGCTCATCAGGGGTTAAAGCTGGCAAACTAGCATTAGAGGCAGGGTACAGAACACCTTCTTGTGAAACTCTGTAAACAACAGGATCACCAACATGATCAATGGGGATCTGTTCCTCATCTGCTGGGCTTGGGTCAGTAGCTTTTCTGACACTGATGTTCAGTACCTTATTATCAACAAATAAGTCAAGCATTTCCTCTAATGCCTCCTCACTATCCAGGGCCTCCACACCCTCCAGCCCCTTTCCCTCTTCCTTTACATATGTTAGAAATGCATCCATGCCATAGCCCTCCAACTCAACCAATGCTAATATGGTCAGATAACTGATATCTGAGGAAACTGAATACTTTTTCTCCATATTATCTATTCCTTGGAAATGTAGCCTCAAGTCCCAAATCTCTTCATCTAAGCTGTAGGATTAAATTGACAAACAACCGTTTTTTAAGTCACTGAACATTACTGAACTTTCTTCTAATTACAGTGAATGCACTGACCAAATGAACTAACCAAATGCACTTTCTTCTACACTGACTTAACCAATAAAATACAGTAGCATGCCAAGAACAAACAATTACTATCTCTAGTTCTAATTTGAACTAAAGCACCCAAAAATTTTAACTAAAGGACCCAGACCAGAAACATTGACCAGTGTTTACCTCACTCCACCAAAGGACGACGCCCAATGGTGGCCGCCTGCTGGATCAACGTGGATGCGCTTTGCCACTGCCCTGGGCGCGCGGACTTCTGGATCTGAGCTCGCCGGATCCACAGGAGCCGTGGGCGGTGATGGCTGCTGCGACCGCTGCGCCGGGAAGCTTGAGCTGCCTAGCCATTTGTCCACCTCTGACTGTCCACCGCCCTCCTGGCCGGTGCCGCCTTGGCTCAATAGCTCGCCACCGACGACATTTGGCTGCGCCGCCGCCATCGCCCACCTAGGTCACTGCGGGGGAGAGGAGGGGGAGTGAGAGAGTGTGTGGCCCGACCGCCTACTTTGGTTCCGACCGGACCGCGTCGGCTAACGACCGTTAACTGCCGCGCCATGAGCGCGCGTGGCCACGTGGGCTGACAGATGGGCCCAATCCGTCAGAAAAACGGTTAAATCGCTAGTCACCGCGGGTTTCGGTTTTTTGAAACAGCGGACCGCGCGTTTGGTAGCTTTCTGAGAAAATTTAAAAAGTGGTAGTTTATTGGAACCCTAACATGTAAACTAGTAGTTTTATGCTATTTAGCCGGCTATAGCGGAGCTATAGCCCGCTATAGCCTTTTCAGCAAGGTGCCGCTAAATGGTCGCCTTCACAAATAGTCCGCTTTAGCCCGCTATTTTCCATAGCCCGCTATTTAAAACATTGAGTACATCGCAAGAAACATATGTGTTGGAGGATCTCGGGAACCTGACAAGTTTGGAGGAACTCCGTGTCAATCTTGGTGATGAAATATCCTGCGAGGACAAGAGATGTGAAAAAGAGGCGTTCCTCTCCTCACTATGCAAGCTTGGCACCTACAAACTTCGTTCTTTGGATATAGATGGGTACCGTGGTTCCATCGACTTCTTAGATTCCTAGTTCCCTCAGCCGTCTTTTTCTCAAAGGTTTTGGGTGCACTCACCAACCTTGCCGACCTACGCATCAGCTTAACTGAAATGGCGGAAGACGGGCTGCTTACTCTTGGGCAGTTTCCATCCTTACTCCGCCTGCAACTATTGGTATCAAATAAGTTTGTTGTTATAGTCCAAGGCGTTTCTTTCCCGAGTCTGAAGGTGCTTAACCTCAGAGAAACGAAACGAGCATATGTTTCGTCCGTGAAAGGGTTTGCGCCCAAGCTCGAGCAGATGTGTCGGCGGCAAAAGCTAATGGCTTCTATTCAGGCATTGAGCATCTCCATTGTCTCAAACGAGCTCACCTATGGCTTGATGACGAAGAGGCGACACCTTCAGAAAGCAAGGCTGCAGCTTCTGCGCTTAGGAAAGAAGGGAAACTCTTGTCATGATAAACCATATAGTTTTTCTTTATCAAACGAAGATATACAATTCATATGCGCTAATCAACGAGCAAAGCATTAACACAAGTAAGAAAAACTGAAGACAAGAGAGCAACCATTGCCAAGTTAATGGAAAGGGGAAGAAGAAAGGAGAAATGAGCAGCAGGCTAGGAATTCATGAACCTTTTATTTTTCTATTTGTTTTTCTAAATGAGTGAACATTTTCATATTCAAAAACATTTATCAAATTCGTGAAGTTTTTGTGAAATTCATGATATTTTTTGTGTGTGAATGTTTTTTCCATGAAAATCGTGAACTTTTTTCAAATCTGAAACAATCATGAACTTTGTTTTCAAATACACGGCCTTTTTTTTGAAATCCACGAACTGTTTTCTAATGCTAGAACTTTTTTTGAATCCCGTGAACTTTTATTGAACCCGTGATCTTTTTCGAGTACGTGAACTTTTTTCAAATCCACCAACTTTTTTTTACCTTCTGAACTTTTTGGACGTCGTGAACTCTTTTGAAACCAACATTTTCTTTAGAATTAATGAACTATTTTTGAATTCTTTATTTTTAAAAACGTATTTCCTCACAAAGTCAACAGTCAACCATGAACCAGTCAACCGTCACCAGCGAACCGGGGAAACCGGAGCGCTCAGATCGAGCACTTGCCTCCTTGATTGGGCCAGCCCACACGGAGGTGCATGTGTGGTTATAGATCCAATAGTCATTGGCAAACCCGGTTTTCAGTTACTTTTTTATGGTTTCATTCAGTCTTTTGGCATTTCTTTCGATTTCCTACTAGATGGTTTCAACACAATTTTCTTTCTTTATTTTTAGTTTCTTCTATTCCTTCCTTTCCTTTCACCAACCACTTATATTTTTACCCTTGCACGTTTATGTTTTCATTCTTGAGAGTGGTGTTTTGGCTCATATGTTTCGTTCTTTTACTTTCTTTGTGACTTAAGCATTTTCCATATTATATTAACATCTATCTACATGTGTAAGGATATTTTATAAAATCTATGACGTTTTTGTAATATTATATACAAGCTTTTCATAAATATATTTATTTGTTTTAAACATATAATAATTTATAGATAAGCAATGAGCATTCGATTTAACAGGCGAACTATTTGAATGCTGTTTCTTGTAAATAGTATGCAAGAGATTATGTTTGTATTGCGTTTATATTCGTCGAGTGTACTTACCAAATCGTTGCACATGTCCTCTTTACCCGGCTAGGGTAGGCCACCAGCCGGGTCAATACAAAGGTTAACCATACTACCGCATGACCTCAGTCATCGGAAACGGAAGCTTCTATTTGGAACAATTGAGGTGACTATGGACCATCGGGGCAGACCACAGAGTGAAATACCAAGCAGTCATTCGAAAGCACGACATCCGGCCAAGGGAATTTGATGGCAAGAGGAGGTGGCACTACCCGGCAACCAACTGCTCGATATTATCACTGAGCCAGAGCCAAGCCAGAGCGAGATAAATATCACATTTGTTTCTAAATATGAAACGTTTTAGCAGTTTAAATTGAATTGCCAAAACTTAATATATTTAGGACAAATGGTGTAGTAATTAAGGTCTGCGTCAAGTGGTTCTTAAATATGGCCGTACTATAATATATACATCATTACGTATGTGTTCCAATTTGCTACTCCCTCCGTCCCATAATATAAGAGCATTTTTGACACTATTATATATTTATCACTGGCCTAATCACGATGCATGGTCCTTGATGATATTTTACGCATGACAACCAATTGAAAGTATCGTGTATTATTGTCTCCCTTCAAACTGAACTCGGCTTTGGATCGTTGGTAATATTTGATTTCCAATTCTCGCAAAAGACCTGCTATCTTCTTGTTGGATTAATTTTTTAATTGAATCTCATGATGACATTTTATCTTCGGTTCACCTAACAATGGCAGGCCCAGCCTGGTCCGAGCAGCTCGGGTCAGATGAAGACTTGGGGCGAGGCTAGTGTGTAGCAGTACTTAATTCACGTTAGGTTGGCGCATTCACTAGGCGAATCACGATGGATGGTCCTTGATGATATTTTACGGGTGGTAGTGGTAGTTAGTTAGCATGTCCATTGAGCAAAGTGAGACACGGTGTTACGCTAATAAAGTAAGGACAACTTGTCTCAGGCTTTGATCCTATATGTTACATCTTTGTTTGTTTTTATGGAGCCGGCCGAAAAAGCCAGGAAACTGTGGGTTGCCTGCTGAGTACGTAGTTGCAAGGCTCACCTAACCAACCAGTAACGATCCATGGACGGCATTGGCAAAAAGAGACAAATGGTGCTACGAGTCTCAAGCGAATTAAATAAGAACAATCTGATGTCACGAGTAGCATGTAGCACGGTAAACAATCAGTAACCATGAGCTTAACTACTGATATATACTCCCATCCGTTCCTAAATATAAGTCTTTTTAGACATTTCAAATGGAATACAACATACATATGTATGTAGACATATTTTAGAGTGTAAATTCACTCACTTTGCTCCGTATATAGTCATTTGGTGGAATCTCTAAAAAGACTTATATTTGGGAACGGAGGGAGTACAAGGCATTATTAGTTTCGTAGATTTTTGGAGCTTATGGTAAAAATCCATTTATTATCGACTGATCATCAGTTTGTCAAACTGGCGAATCTCTTGCTGGAAAAACTACATATTCAGGAGAGTATCTGGTGCTACCGAGCCTTAAATGCTACCGTGATACGGACATCCGGGCTGTCGGATTTTTAGATTGGACGGCATCCAAGAGTTGTTGGTCTGCTGGATCGATGTGCAATTTTTGGACTCCTCATAGGTGTTTTTGCAAATGTTGCAGAGTTATTGAGAGTCACCAGATCTGAGAATCCAATGACCTAGAAGCTTGTATCATGGTAGCACCTAAAAAATAGTAGCACTAGATATTTTCCCGTGACTGGGAAAAGACGAGTGGAGCACCAAACGATTGGTGTGGTGGCTATTTGTTGGGTGGCCTTAGAACTTGCTAATGGTTGCAACCAGCCTTTTATCTTTTATTCTCTGCCGTGGCCTCACTACGAGGCTGCAGTGTCAGATCGTGGGCCGCATCGACGAGGACCAGTACGGCTTTCTCGTCGGGTGCAACATCGCTGAAAACTTCGCCTACGCTGCCGAGCTCATCCAATGCTGCCACCGTCGTTCTGCCCCAACCCTCGTCCTCAAGCTCGATTTCGTGAAAGCCTTCCACTCCATTGTCTGGGGGAGTCTCCGTCGGATCATGCTGGTTTGCGGCTTCCCCGAGCTGTGGTGTGACTGGATGGACGCCATCATCGGGTCTTCCCGTTCGGCTATCCTTCTCAACGGCGTGCCGAGGTAGTGGTTTGAGGTCCGGTGCGGGCTGCGCCAAGGGGACCCGATTTCCCCTACCTGTTCCTCCTTGTCGCCGACATCCTCCAGCGCATGATCCGGCATGATGGGGCCCTCATGCTACCTTTGGTGGACGGCGTGCCGCGGCGACCGGTTGACGAGGACATGTACCAGGGATAGGGTAACATGCCTGACCTACATACCCTACCCTAGGACTCCTCACACCAAGTACAGAGTGCCAAGGCAAGACTGGCGAGTCAGCAATTTACAAACTGAGATTCACTCGGAATAGAAGACCCACTCGGTACTGAAGATCCACTCGGAAGGCCGCAGTTCAGCCAGACGTGTTACCTCACTCGGAGTACCTGACACTCACTTGACAGAGAAGGCCAAGAGGAGCAATGGCCAGGACGCATGTTACCCCTCTTAATGTGTAATTAGTTCGCCCGTTACCAGTAACGGCGCCCTTAACTCCCTGAGGGAGTCTTGGATTAGGGGGTGTCCGGATAGCCGGACTATACCTTCGGTCGGACTCCTGGACTATGAAGATACAAGATTGAAGACTTCGATTCGTGTCCGGAAGGGACTTTCCTTGGCGTGGAAGGCAAGCTTGGCGGTACGGATATAGAGATCTCCTACCATTGTAACCGACTCTATGTAACCCTAGCCCTCTCCGGTGTCTATATAAACCGGAGGGTTTTAGTCCGTAGGAACAACAATCATACCATAGGGTAGCTTCTAGGGTTTAGCCTCCTTGATCTCGTGGTAGATCTACTCTTGTACTACCCATATCATCAATATTAATCAAGCAGGAGTAGGGTTTTACCTCCATCGAGAGGGCCCGAACCTGGGTAAAAACATCGTGTCCCTTGTCTCCTGTTACCATCCGCCTAGACGCACATTTTAGGACCCCCTACCCGAGATCCGCCGGTTTTGACACCGACATTGGTGCTTTCACTGAGAGTTCCTCTGTGTTGTCGCCATCAGGAAGGATGCCTCATCCCGTCTTTAAAGACGGCACCGTTGCTAAGGGAGCTTTGGCTGTCGGCCAAACTCTCCGGCTAGGTGGTTTCCTTATGACCGCCTGTTCGGCTGCTGCGCCGACGATGACCTCTCGGGTCATCGAAAGCAATCTTCACGTCAGCTCGGAATTCGCCGAGCAGCTAGATCCAATGGAGCTCTCTTCCCTAAACGAGCTCTTGGATCGCATCGCCGCCCTGGGAGTCACTACGGATTACGACTAGATTGGGCCTAAACCCGATCTGAGAGAGATTAACTCTCCCCAGGTCACCCATCACGTTGCTGTGGTAGAGGAACAGTGTGGCGACCCTTCATCTATCTTAAGGACTAGCTATGTCCGGATTCCCGATCCCTCCAAGCCGGATACCCGCGGAGGGGAGGACATCACTCAAGACCTAAACTTAAAGTCAGGCGACGGGCTAGATTCATTGGACATCATCCAAGAATCCAAACTTCCGAGTTCGGAAACTCCTTGGCCCCTGGGTCTCAGATTGGGTGAGGTTTCGGATTTGATTCCACCCACCCACCCGTACATAAGCGATCTATCCAAAATTAGGCAAGAGCTCGAAGAAACAGTACATCATTACTGGGCCAGATTCCTCCTGGTTATGAACAGGATAAAGGACTGCCGCAAGGAAGATGCAATTTCATTCTTCTGCAATAATTGCACGGACAAGGGAATCCTCAATGCCATAAGTCGCCGTGATATTACACGCTTCGCTGACTTGGCGTCCATAGTATGAAAGTACTGTGCGATGGAAAGCGCCTGGAAAACTGAAATAAAAATTTGGGACAATCCAGCCTTGAATACAAACCCAGTCCGAAATAAAAGGGTGCAACATCGCCAGACACCCGGGTTCAATACCAACAAGCAAAAGCCCTCTATAGGGCACGGAACCGTACTGGAAGGATGGCTTAATGGACCCTATAAAATTCACAGTGCAGAGGGCGCCACACCAACTCACAGCCTTAGAGCATGTTGGATACTCCGACAGGTGGCAAAAATTGGCGAAGATCTTCTACTTCCAGAAGCCACAGAAAGCCACCCCAGAGACACCAGTACGGTATTAACAGTCTTCGAGACTTTCGCATCAAATAATATGTGAAAAACAACACTCCGCAGCCTTGCCGAAGTCTACCAAGTAGCAACAATAAAACCATGGAGTGACACGGCTATTACTTTTAACGCCAGTGATGAACCTAAATTCCGAACAGACCGAGCACCAGTCGCATTGGTCCTTAGTCCAATAGTGGATGGCTTTCGTCTTACCAAGGTACTCATGGATGGCGACAGCGGATTGAACCTCATTTATAAGGAAACCCTTCAAAAAATGGAAATAGACTGGAACCGCATTGAGCGAAGCAGCACAACCTTTAGAGGAATAATCCCTAGTCAGGAAGCGCGATGTACAGGAAAAATCACACTAGATGTGGTGTTCGGCACGCCAGATAATTACAGGTCCGAAGAGGTCACGTTCCAAGTGGCCCCGTTCAGTAGTGGATATCACGCTCTGCTAGGGCGGGAAGCGTTTACAATCATCCAAGCAATACCCCATTACGGGTACATGAAGCTCAAGATGCCCGGGCCTAACGGAATCATCACTCTCGCTAGTGATCCGGACATAGCACTCCGCGCCGAAAACAAGACAGCCGCACTGGCCCTCGAGGCGCTATCCGAAGCCCTAGCGGCTGAGGAACTGACTGCGCTGCGCTCCACAGCGAATAGGGACGATGTGATACTCGACAAAAGATCCAAGTCCACCTCCTTTAAACCGGCGGACGAAATAGTCAAATTCCAGGTCCATCCAATGGACCCCAATAAAACAGCTTCCATCGGGGCACAATTAAAGCCTGGTGTAGACGCCGCACTGCGAGAGTTCCTACGAGAGAACTGGGACATTTTCGCCTGGCACCCTTCAGACATGCCAGGAATCCCACGCAGGCTGGCCGAACATAGCTTAAATATCCTAAAAGGATTCAAGCCAGTCAAACAGGCTCTTCGGCGTTTTTTCGAACCTAAGAGACATGCCATGGGAGAGGAACTAGCCAAGCTATTGGAGGCCCGATTCATCAAAGATATAAAACAACCGGACTGGCTAGCAAACCTGGTGATGGTACCAAAGAAGGAGAAATCCTGGCGCCTGTGCGTTGATTTTAAAGACCTTAACAAGGCTTGCCCAAAGGATCCCTTCCCCCTCCCCCGCATCGATCAAATTATCGACGCTACCGCAGGACACGATTCGTTGTGTTTCCTCGACGCATACTCCGGCTACCATCAAATAAAGATGGCAGAGTCAGACCAAGCCGCAACGGCATTCATCACACCATACGGCCCATTCTGCTTCAACACAACGCCCTTCGGGCTCAAAAACGCCGGCGCAACATATCAGCGCATGATTCAGACATGTTTGGCAAACCGGATCGGCAAAACAGTGGAGGCATACGTAGATGATGTGGTCGTTAAAACAAGACATGTAGAATCTCTAGTAGACGACTTGAGGCTAACATTCGATAACCTCCGAACATACGACATCAAGCTCAACCCAGAAAAATGCGTTGTCGGCGTTCCAGCCGGAAAGCTCTTGGGCTTCATTGTATCCGGTAGAGGAATTGAAGCAAATCCAGCCAAGATCCGAGCTCTGTCACAATTGGATATCCCGAAGGACCTCAAACAAATACAAAAATTAACCGGATGCATGGCGGCTCTAAGCCGCTTTATCTCCCGCTTGGGAGAAAAGGCCCTATCCCTTTACCGCCTCCTTCGGCGCACCGAACACTTCGAGTGGACGAATGCAGCCACGGCCGGACTCGACGAAATAAAAGCCATCTTGGCAACAAACCCAGACTTGGCCGCACTAAATATTGGCGAACCAATGCTATTATACATTGCAGCAACCCATCAGGTCGTAAGCGCAGTGCTCGTCGTCGAACGAGAAACGGACGGACACAAATTCCCCCTTCAAAAGCCGGTCTACTATGTGTCCACTGTCCTTACTCCGTGCAAGTCACGGTACCCGCATTATCAAAAGATTGCGTACGCGGTATTTATGGCATCCCGAAAGTTGCGACACTACTTTCAAGAGTGTTCAATAACAGTAGCCTTGGAAGTGCCACTTAACGATATTATAAACAACCGCGACGCGACGGGACGGATTGCAAAATGGGCCATTGAGCTCCTCCTGTTCGACATAACTTACAACCCACAGCGAGCTATCAAGTCGCAAGTTTTGACCGACTTTGTCGCAGAATGGGCGGAGGCTGAACTCCCTAAAGAGTACGACACATATTCAAACTAGGTCATGCACTTCGACGGCTCCAAAATCTTGGCCGGTCTAGGGGCTGGCGTCGTTTTGACGTCCCCCACAGGAGACACAGTTCAATACGTACTCCAGATAATGTACACAGACTCCAACAATGCAGCCGAATATGAGGCCCTTTTACATGGTCTCCGGATGGCAGTATCCATGGGCATTCAACGCCTAGAGGTGCGCAGGGACTCGAACCTCGCAATATCCCAAATAAATGGAGACTTTGATGCCAAGGATCCAAAATGGCAGCTTATCGCAACGCCGTCCTAAAAATGTCAGCTCGGTTCGAAGGGCTCGAATTTCACCGTATAGCCCGGGAAAATAATCAGGCGGCAGATGTCTTGGCACGCATCAGCGCAAAACGCGATGTAGTCCCCCCCAACATCTTCTTGGAAAGGCTATTCAAGCCATCCATAGTATGGAAAGGGGAACCCGACAATAACAGCCCGGACCCAACCGCACTGCCCGACACCGAACACTCTGACATAATTGGAGGCTCTACCAATGAAATAACACCTTTAGCCCACGTAATAATGGCCGTCATTGCCCCGTGGACAGAACCATTCCTCGCCTACCTTACTAGGCAGGAACTCCCCGAGGAACAAAATGAGGCATGCTGCATAGCGCGGCGATCTAAAGCCTATAAAGTCCATGCAGAAAAGCACTACCGGAGTCCTTCAAAGGTGCATCTCCGAAGAGGAAGGGCGGAACCTCCTGGCTGAAATTCATGCCGGACTCGGCGGTCATCACGCTGCAGCTCGGTCCCTTGTAAGCAAGGCCTTCCGTACAAGATTTTATTGGCCGACGGCCCGGGCAGACGCCCAGGACTTAGTCCAATGATGCGTCGGTTACCAGCTTTTTGCAAACCAAAGCCATATGCCACCCACAACCCTCCAAACTATCCCCATCACTTGGCCCTTCGCGGTCTGGGGGCTTGACATGGTTGGACCCCTTAAAGGCGGAACCCACAAGAAAAAATACTTACTGGTCATGGTGGATAAGTTCACCAAATGGATAGAAGCCAAGCCTGTTAAGACGACCGAATCCGGACCGGTGATAGACTTTATATCCGGGGTTGTACACCGTTACGGCGTCCCCCACAGCATCACTGGTAACGGCACGAACTTTAGGCCGAGAGGTAAAACTCTGGTGCAAAAACATGGGCATCAAGCTCGATTATGCTTCCGTCTATCACCCACAAACTGACGGCCAGGTCGAACGTGCAAATGGTCTTATCATGAGCGGCATCAAACCCAGATTAGTGCGGTCCCTTAAGGAATCTAATACGCACTGGGTAGAGGAGCTCGACTCCATACTCTGGGGGCTGCGGACCACACCGAATCGCACCACCGGATACACACCATTCTTCATGGTGTACGGCGCAGAGGCAGTTTTGCCCTGCGACATAATTCATGACTCACCTCGAGTGCGCATGTACGAAGAAAGAGAAGCTGAGCTCGATCGACAGGACAGTTTGGACGCCTTGGAGGAAGAGCGTGACGTGGCAAAAGCCCATTCCACATTCTATCAACAGCAGGCTCGAAGATACCAAAGCAGAGAAGTACGGGCCAAAAATTACAACGTTGGCGAATTAGTTCTACGCCTGCCGGACAAGAAAAAGGACAAACTCAAGCCCAAGTGGGAAGGTCCCTTCATAATTGACCAAGTCCTGACTGGTGGAGCGTACCGCCTGCGAGATGCATCGGATAACTGACTCGAGCCGAGCCCGTGGAACGCAGCCCGTCTCCGAAGATTCTATGCCGCGCGAGACTTTGTGTTCGTATCCTTCCTCTATCCATTTTTATATACTTTCTGTCTTACATTTCTCTCCTTCTCCCCTCTCTCTCTTATAGCCTTTAAAGGCTCATAAAGTGACGCGCTATCCACGCTCATTAAACCTGGGGGCTTCTTTAAACAGAAGATTATTTGTACGGGCTTCATGCCCAACACATGTGTCACACTTCCGCATGTACCTTTTATTCACCATTATATGCATCGATATGACTTAAGTTTTGGCCAAGCTGGGTTGCCTAGCTCCTGTGCTTACCCCTACGTTCCCGATTGTGCGGCTAGGTGGTAAAGGGAGCACCTCTGCGATTGTTACTGCCGGGCCAGCCGGATGTGTACCTCAGACTGGGTGAAGCCGAAAGCTAGCGTTCTTAAGGGAATATTCGGTCGGTGAACTAAGGATGATCTTTTTTTCACTTATTTATCTATATGCCCCAGATGTTTTTCCTGCGTCTCTTTTCAGAGAATGGACATGCACTTTAGGGCATGCCTCCCAGGGAAAGGAACCCCTAACAGAACTATTCTCCGTGGAAGATGTTTCTTACTGACCATGTAATATAACATAACTAGTTGGGCACTTGTCTGTTCAAGCACTAATGACCCCTACGCCTGATCTCCATGCATACCCTGGTTCTTATATAACCGTGAGGGTATTTGGAAACACTCCGGACCGTCAGGTCCCGAGGTTGAAGCGAAAAGGTCGGCCATGACAAACGATCTACAATCCGGCTAGAAGGCATTACACATGTCAATTAAAATTACATAGTCAATCTGACTGATTGTATTCCTCTTCAATACCATCTAACAGGCTGTCTAGCTTACAGTCCTGTTGGGAATACTTTGCGGCCAACTCTACTTGGTCGTATACTAAGCTCATAGGGATCTCCTTCCCATCGGGCCCCACAGGTCCGACCTCGTCCATGTGGTTTGGGTCAGCCTTCGTGTACCGCGTCTTCACCATGGCCCAGGCCTCCCTGGCGCCTTGACGGCAGGCCAACATCTTCCACAATCGAAAGCGCCGCCGCGCTCCCTTCAGCTTCTCTACAAGCTCTCCAAGGCCTTCGGGCATGGAGACGGATGGCCACAAGGCCTGGGCGACGCCTTGCATCACCTGCCGAACTCGCTCGTGCAGTTGTGAGAGCTCTGGAAGAAGGTCACCCGTAGAACCGGGCATTTCCTCTGCAGGACGACCTGTTAGCATACCTACAGACATTACTCTGTGTCGACTTCCTCGCCGAACTCTTTTTTCAAAGTTTGTTTAAGCACTTACTAAATATGCCGCGTCGAAGCCGCTGATTCTCCTTAACGGAGTCCAACAGCTGGCACGAACATCCTTCAGTTCAACGCCCAGCTTGGTGTTGGCATCTTGGAGATCGTTCTTCTCCCGCCTCACCTTTGTCAGCACACTCTCACCAGCCTTCAGCTGGCGTAGGAGTTGTTGCTTTTCCGGATTTAATCCAGCACCATCTGCAATTTCATTTGTCATATTTGCACCCACGCCGCACTTCACAAAATACTTATCTTTCGAAGCGTATATTACCAGAGGGGGTCTCCTTGGGATCCCCTGCCGCGGCTAGTGCGGCCTCAAGTTGGGCTTTGCACTCTTCCAGCTCCTCGGACAGTAGGGTATTCTTTTCTGTAAGAACCTGCATAACAAATGATCCTTAAATCAGCTATTCTAACCGTTTCAAGTCTCAGGGCTACTGGTATATATATAATCACCAAAATTTTCTAACCCGTATGTCTTTTACATATTGCTCCGTGGCTCTGGCTAGACCATTTTGAGCGGCATGGAGGTACACATCTCCCGAATTGAAGGCATCCAATGCCTCTTGGGAGAAACAAGCGCCGCGAAGAACTGTCTGGCGACGCCTGTGGTTCATGGCACTCTCCACCTCGGAATTGTGGCAGACAGCCTGTCCGCATCCTCTGTCGGAGGAGCGTCCGGTGCGCGCCTTGTGTTCGCCTCCGCTTCCGGACCAGGCTTCGGAGCCTGGCTGGTGGAGGCGCGATTGGCAACCTCTCCGGATATAGTCCGGCGAGGTCTCTTCGTCCTGAAGAGAACACGAGCGTTAATATGACTTGAAGGAATAACACCTGGGAATAAGGTGGCGCGCTATACCTTTGCGCTGGCGTCTCAGTCCGGACCGCACTTCTTTTCAGCCCGCGGGGCCTTGCCGCCCCTCGTTGGCTAGTCGTCACAGGCTCAGCCTCCCGTCTCAAGGACCTCCCCTGCAAAACACGGTTGTCATACGGCAATTGAAAACACGCGAGGATAGATCCCTTTTCAAAGTGCTGGGACTTCGGTCTCAGTTACCTATGAGGCTGGGAGTAGCCCTGGGTAATCGGCCGTAATGGCTACCAAGGCGGCTCAATTGATGAAACACCCCATCAATCAGCTCCACAGATAAGTCCAGATCCTCTTGAGAGGCCGGGTCGAGGGACCGTCTCGGATCCTCGGGTTGTGGAGGAGGGCTATTTGTTGGGGAACGTTGCAGAAAATTAAAATTTTTCCTACGGTTTCACCAAGATCCATCTATGAGTTCATCTAAGCAACGAGTCTAGGGAGAGAGTTTGCATCTACATACCACTTGTAGATCGCGTGCGGAAGCTTGCAAGGTGATGACGTAGTCGTACTCGACGTGATCCAAATCACCGATGACCTGCGCCGAACGGACGGCACCTCCGCGTTCAACACACGTACGGAACAGCCACGTCTCCTCCTTCTTGATCCAGCAAGGAAGGGAGGAGAGGTTGAGGGAGATGGCACCAGCAGCAGCACGACGGCGTGGTGTTGGTGGAGCTGCAGTACTCCGGCAGAGCTTCGCTAAGCACTATGGAGGTTGAGGAGGTGTTGGGGAGGGAGAAGGAGGCAACCAAAGGCCGAGACGTTCAGGTATCAAGTCCCTCCTCTCCCCCCACTATATATAGGGGTGCCAAGGGGGGGTGGCCGGCCCTAGGAGATCAAATCTCCTAGGGGGTGCGGCGGCCAAGGGGGGTTTTCCCTCCCCCCAAGGCACCTAGGAGGTGCCTTACCCTCCTAGGACTCTTGCCCCCCTTGAACCCTAGGCGCATGGGCCTATGTGGGGCTGGTGCCCTTGGCCCATTAGGCCAAGGCGCACCCCCCACAGCCCATGTGGCCCCCCGGGACAGGTGGACCCACCCGGTGGACCCCCGGGACCCTTCCGGTGGTCCCGGTACAATACCGATAACCCCGAAACTTGTCCCGATGCCCGAAACAGGACTTTCCATATATAAATCTTTTACCTCCGGACCATTCCGGAGCTCCTCGTGACGTCCGGGATCTCATCCGGGACTCCGAACAACATTCGGGTTACTGCATATACATATCCCTATAACCCTAGCGTAACTAAACCTTAAGTGTGTAGACCCTACGGGTTCGGGAGACATGCAGACATGACCGAGACGCTCTCAGTCAATAACCATCAGCGGGATCTGGATACCCATGATGGCTCCCACATGCTCCTCGATGTTGTCATCGGATGAACCACTATGTCGAGGATTCGATCAAACCCTGTATGCAATTCCCTTTGTCAATCGGTACGTTACTTGCCCGAGACTCGATCGTCGGTATCCCAATACCTTGTTCAGTCTCGTTACCGGCAAGTCACTTTACTCGTACCGTAATGCATGATCCCATGTCCAACACCTTGGTCACATTGAGCTCAATATGATGATGCATTACCGAGTGGGCCCAGAGATACCTCTCCGTCATACGGAGTGACAAATTCCAGTCTCGATCCGTGTCAACCCAACAGCTACTTTCGGAGATACCTGTAATGCACCTTTATAGTCACCCAGTTACGTTGTGACGTTTGGTATACCCAAGGCACTCTTACGGTATCCGGGAGTTACACGATCTCATGGTCGAAGGAAGAGATACTTGACACTTGCAAAGCTCTAGCAAAACGAACTACACGATCTTTTATGCTATGCTTATGATTGGGTCTTGTCCATCACATCATTCTCCTAATGATGTGATCCCGTTATCAATGACATCCAATGTCCATAGTCAGGAAACCATGACTATCTGTTGATCACAACGAGCTGGTCAACTAGAGGCTTACCAGGGACATAGTGTGGTCTAAGTATTCACACGTGTATTACGATTTCCGAATAATACAGTTATAGCATGAATACAAGACAATTATCATGAACAATGAAATATAATAATACTTTTATTATTGCCTCTAGGGCATATTTCCAACAGTCTCCCACTTGCACTAGAGTCACTAATCTAGTTACATTGTGATGAATCGAACACCCATAGAGTTCTGGTGTTGATCAAATTTTGCACGCGAGAGAGGTTTAGTCAGCGGATCTGCGACATTCAGATCCGTGTGCACTTTGCAAATCTCTATGTCTCCATCTTGAACATTTTCACGGATGGAGTTGAAACGACGCTTGATGTGCCTGGTCTTCTTGTGAAACCTGGGCTCCTTTGCGAGGGCAATAGCTCCAGTGTTGTCACAAAAGAGTTTGATCGGCCCCGACGCATTGGGTATGACTCCTAGGTCGGTGATGAACTCCTTCACCCAAATCGCTTCATGTGCTGCCTCCGAGGCTGCCATGTACTCCGCTTCACACGTAGATCCCACCACGACGCTCTGCTTGCAGCTGCACCAGCTTACTGCTCCACCATTCAACATATACACGTATCCGGTTTGTGACTTAGAGTCATCCGGATCTGAGTCGAAGCTAGCGTCGACGTAACCCTTTACGACGAGCTCTTCGTCTCCTCCATAAACGAGAAACATGTCCTTTGTCCTTTTCAGGTACTTCAGGATATTCTTGACCGCTGTCCAATGTTCCTTGCTGGGATTACTTTGGTATCTTGCTACCAAACTTACGGCAAGGTTTACATCGGGTCTGGTACACAGCATGGCATACATAATGGATCCTATGGCTGAAGCATAGGGGATGACACTCATCTCTTCTTTATCTTTTGCCGTGGTCGGTGACTGAGCTGAGCTCAGTCTCATACCTTGTAACATAGGCAAGAACCCCTTCTTGGACTGATCCATTCTGAATCTCTTCAAAATTTTATCAAGGTATGTACTTTGTGAAAGACCTATGAGGCGTCTCGATCTATCTCTATAGATCTTGATGCCTAATATATAAGCAGCTTCTCCAAGGTCCTTCATTGAAAAACACTTATTCAAGTAGGCCTTAATGCTGTCCAGAAATTCTATATTATTTCCCATCAGAAGTATGTCATCTACATATAATATGAGAAATGCTACAGAGCTCCCACTCACTTTCTTGTAAACGCAGGCTTCTCCATAAGTCTGCATAAACCCAAACGCTTTGATCATCTCATCAAAGCGAATGTTCCAACTCCGAGATGCTTGCACCAGTCCATAAATGGATCGCTGGAGCTTGCATACTTTGTTAGCATTCTGAGGATCGACAAAACCTTCCGGCTGCATCATATACAGTTCTTCCTTAAGATGCCCGTTAAGGAATGCTGTTTTGACGTCCATCTGCCATATCTCATAATCATAGTATGCGGCAATTGCTAACATGATTCGGACGGACTTTAGCTTCGCTACGGGAGAGAATGTCTCGTCGTAGTCAATCCCTTGAACCTGTCGATAACCCTTAGCGACAAGTCGAGCTTTATAGATGGTAACATTACCATTCGCGTCCGTCTTCTTCTTAAAGATCCATTTGTTTTCTATCGCTCGCCGATCATCGGGCAAGTCTGTCAAAGTCCATACTTTGTTTTCATACATGGATTCTATCTCGGATTTCATGGCTTCAAGCCATTTGTTGGAATCCGGGCCCGTCATTGCTTCTTCATAGTTCGAAGGTTCATTGTTGTCTAACAACATGATTTCCAGGACAGGGTTGCCGTACCACTCTGGTGCAGAACGTGTCCTTGTGGACCTACGAAGTTCAGCAGTAACTTGATCCGAAGTACCTTGATCATCATCATGGTTTTCCTCTTCAGTTGGTGTGGGCATCACAGGAATGGTTTCCTGTGCTGCGTCACTATCCCGCTCAAGAGGTAGTACTTCATCGAGTTCTACTTTCCTCCCACTTACTTCTTTCGAGAGAAACTCTTTTTCCAGAAAGCATTCGTTCTTGGCAACAAAGATCTTGCCTTCGGATCTTAAGTAGAAGGTATACCCTATAGTTTCCTTAGGGTATCCTATGAATACGCATTTTTCCGACTTGGGTTCGAGCTTTTCAGGTTGAAGTTTCTTGACATAAGCTTCGCATCCCCAAACTTTTAGAAACGACAGCTTAGGTTTCTTTCCAAACCATAATTCATACGGTGTCGTCTCAACGGATTTAGACGGTGCCCTATTTAAAGTGAATGTAGCTGTCTCTAGAGCGTATCCCCAAAATGATAGCGGTAAATCGGTAAGAGACATCATAGACCGCACCATATCCAATAGAGTGCGATTACGACGTTCGGACACACCGTTTCGCTGAGGTGTTCCAGGCGGCGTGAGCTGTGAAACGATTCCACATTTCTTTAAGTGTGTACCAAATTCGTGACTTAAGTATTCTCCTCCACGATCTGATCGTAAGAATTTTATCTTTCGGTCACGTTGATTCTCCACCTCATTCTGAAATTCCTTGAACTTTTCAAAGGTCTCAGACTTGTGTTTCATTAAGTAGACATATCCATATCTACTCAAGTCATCTGTGAGAGTGAGAACATAACGATATCCTCCGCGAGCCTCAACGCTCATTGGACCGCACACATCGGTATGTATGATTTCCAACAAGTTGGTTGCTCGCTCCATTGTTCCGGAGAACGGAGTCTTGGTCATTTTGCCCAAGAGGCATGGTTCGCACGTGTCAAACGATTCATAATCAAGAGACTCTAAAAGTCCATCGGCATGGAGCTTCTTCATGCGCTTGACACCAATGTGACCAAGGCGGCAGTGCCACAAGTATGTGGGACTATCGTTATCAACTTTAAATCTTTTGGCATCTACACTATGAACATGTGTAATATTACGCTCGAGATTCATTAAGAATAAACCATTGACCATCGGAGCATGACCATAAAACATATCTCTCATATAAATCGAACAACCATTATTCTCAGACTTAAATGAGTAGCTATCTCGTATTAAACGAGATCCAGATACAATGTTCATGCTCAAACTTGGCACTAAATAACAATTATTGAGGTTCAAAACTAATCCCGTAGGTAAATGTAGAGGCAGCGTGCCGACGGCGATCACATCGACTTTGGAACCATTCCCGACGCGCATCGTCACCTCGTCCTTTGCCAGTCTCCGTTTATTCCGCAGCTCCTGCTGTGAGTTACAAATATGAGCAACGGCACCGGTATAAAATACCCAGGAGTTACTACGAGTACTGGTAAGGTACACATCAATCACATGTATATCAAATATACCTTTGGTGTTGCCGGCCTTCTTATCCGCTAAGTATTTGGGGCAGTTCCGCTTCCAGTGACCCTTCCCCTTGCAATAAAAGCACTCAGTCTCAGGCTTGGGTCCATTCTTTGACTTCTTCCCGGTAACTGGCTTACCAGGCGCGGCAACATCTTTGCCGTCCTTCTTGAAGTTCTTCTTACCCTTGCCCTTCTTGAACTTAGTGGTCTTATTGACCATCAACACTTGATGTTCTTTCTTGATTTCAGCCTCTGCTGACTTCAGCATCGAGAACACTTCAGGAATGGTCTTTTCCATTCCCTGCATGTTGTAGTTCATCACAAAGCTCTTGTAGCTTGGTGGGAGCGACTGGAGGATTCTGTCAATGACCGCCTCATCTGGGAGGTTAATGTTCAGCTGGGTCATACGGTTGTGCAACCCAGACATCTTCAGGATGTGCTCACTGACAGAACTGTTCTCCTCCATCTTACAAGTGTAGAACTTGTCGGAGATATCATATCTCTCGACCCGGGCATGAGCTTGAAAAACCAGTTTCAGCTCTTCGAACATCTCATATGCTCCGTGATGCTCAAAACGCTTTTGGAGCCCCGGTTCTAAGCTGTAAAGCATGCCGCACTGAACGAGGGAGTAATCATCAGCACGAGACTGCCAAGCATTCATAATGTCTTGGTTCTCTGGGACGGGAGCGTCACCTAGCGGTCCTTCTAGGACATATTGTTTCCTGGCAGCTATGAGGATGATCCTCAGGTTCCGGACCCAGTCCGTATAGTTGCTGCCATCATCTTTCAGCTTGGTTTTCTCTAGGAACGCGTTGAAGTTCATGTTGACATTAGCGTTGGCCATTGATCTACAAGACATATTTGCAAAGGTTTTAGACTAAGTTCATGATAATAAAGTTCTAATCAAATTATGAACTCCCACTTAGATTAGACATCCCTCTAGTCATCTAAGTGTTACACGATCCGAGTCGACTAGCCCGTGTCCGATCATCACGTGAGACGGACTAGTCATCATCGGTGAACATTCTCATGTTGATCGTATCTTCCATACGATTCGTGTTCGACCTTTCGGTCTCCGTGTTCCGAGGCCATGTCTGCACATGCTAGGCTCGTCAAGTTAACCCTAAGTGTTTTTGCTGTGTAAAACTGTCTTACACCCGTTGTATGTGAACGTAAGAATCCATCACACCCGATCATCACGTGGTGCTTAGAAGCGACGAACTGTAGCAACGGTGCACAGTTAGGGGAGAACACTTCTTGAAATTTTTTGTAAGGGATCATCTTATTTACTACCGTCGTCCTAAGTAAACAAGATGCATAAACATAATAAACATCACATGCAATTATATAGTTGTGACATGATATGGCCAATATCATATAGCTCCATTGATCTTCATCTTCGGGGCTCCATGATCATCTTGTCACCGGCTTGACACCATGATCTCCATCATCATGATCTCCATCATCATGATCTCCATCATCGTGTCTTCATGAAGTTGTCACGCCAACGACTACTTCTACTTCTATGGCTAACGCGTTTAGCAATAAAGTAAAGTGAGTTACATGGCGTTCTTCAATGACACGCAGGTCATACAAAAAATAAAGACAACTCCTATGGCTCCTGCCGGTTGTCATACTCATCGACATGCAAGTCGTGAATCCTATTACAAAGAACATGATCTCATACATCACAATTCATCATTCATCACAACTTCTGGCCATATCACATCACATGATCAATCGCTGCAAAAACAAGTTAGACGTCCTCTAATTGTTGTTGCATCTTTTACGTGGCTGCAATTGGGTTCTAGCAAGAACGTTTTCTTACCTACGAATCACCACAACATGATTTTGTCAACTTCTATTTACCCTTCATAAGGGCCCTGTTCATCGATTCCGCTCCAACTAAGGTGGGAGAGACAGACACCCGCCAGCCACCTTATGCAACTTGTGCATGTCAGTCGGTGGAACCGGTCTCACGTAAGCGTACGTGTAAGGTTGGTCCGGGCCGCTTCATCCCACAATACCGTTGAGCAAGAAAAGACTAGTAGAGGCAAGTAAGATGACAAAATCCACGCCCACAACAAAGTTGTGTTCTACTCGTGCAAAGAGAACTACGCATAGACCTAGCTCATGATGCCACTGTTGGGGAACGTTGCAGAAAATTAAAATTTTTCCTACGGTTTCACCAAGATCCATCTATGAGTTCATCTAAGCAACGAGTCTAGGGAGAGAGTTTGCATCTACATACCACTTGTAGATCGCGTGCGGAAGCTTGCAAGGTGATGACGTAGTCGTACTCGACGTGATCCAAATCACCGATGACCTGCGCCGAACGGACGGCACCTCCGCGTTCAACACACGTACGGAATAGCCACGTCTCCTCCTTCTTGATCCAGCAAGGAAGGGAGGAGAGGTTGAGGGAGATGGCACCAGCAGCAGCACGACGGCGTGGTGTTGGTGGAGCTGCAGTACTCCGGCAGAGCTTCGCTAAGCACTATGGAGGTTGAGGAGGTGTTGGGGAGGGAGAAGGAGGCAACCAAAGGCCGAGACGTTCAGGTATCAAGTCCCTCCTCTCCCCCCACTATATATAGGGGTGCCAAGGGGGGGTGGCCGGCCCTAGGAGATCAAATCTCCTAGGGGGTGTGGCGGCCAAGGGGGGTTTTCCCTCCCCCCAAGGCACCTAGGAGGTGCCTTACCCTCCTAGGACTCTTGCCCCCCTTGAACCCTAGGCGCATGGGCCTATGTGGGGCTGGTGCCCTTGGCCCATTAGGCCAAGGCGCACCCCCCACAGCCCATGTGGCCCCCCGGGACAGGTGGACCCACCCGGTGGACCCCCGGGACCCTTCCGGTGGTCCCGGTACAATACCGATAACCCCGAAACTTGTCCCGATGCCCGAAACAGGACTTTCCATATATAAATCTTTACCTCCGGACCATTCCGGAGCTCCTCGTGACGTCCGGGATCTCATCCGGGACTCCGAGCAACATTCGGGTTACTGCATATACATATCCCTATAACCCTAGCGTAACTGAACCTTAAGTGTGTAGACCCTACGGGTTCGGGAGACATGCAGACATGACCGAGACGCTCTCAGTCAATAACCATCAGTGGGATCTGGATACCCATGATGGCTCCCACATGCTCCTCGATGTTTTCATCGGATGAACCACTATGTCGAGGATTCGATCAAACCCTGTATGCAATTCCCTTTGTCAATCGGTACGTTACTTGCCCGAGACTCGATCGTCGGTATCCCAATACCTTGTTCAGTCTCGTTACCGGCAAGTCACTTTACTCGTACCGTAATGCATGATCCCGTGTCCAACACCTTGGTCACATTGAGCTCAATATGATGATGCATTACCGAGTGGGCCCAGAGATACCTCTCCGTCATACGGAGTGACAAATTCCAGTCTCGATCCGTGTCAACCCAACAGCTACTTTCGGAGATACCTGTAATGCACCTTTATAGTCACCCAGTTACGTTGTGACGTTTGGTATACCCAAGGCACTCTTACGGTATCCGGGAGTTACACGATCTCATGGTCGAAGGAAGAGATACTTGACACTTGCAAAGCTCTAGCAAAACGAACTACACGATCTTTTATGCTATGCTTATGATTGGGTCTTGTCCATCACATCATTCTCCTAATGATGTGATCCCGTTATCAATGACATCCAATGTCCATAGTCAGGAAACCATGACTATCTGTTGATCACAACGAGCTGGTCAACTAGAGGCTTACCAGGGACATAGTGTGGTCTAAGTATTCACACGTGTATTACGATTTCCGAATAATCCAGTTATAGCATGAATACAAGACAATTATCATGAACAATGAAATATAATAATACTTTTATTATTGCCTCTAGGGCATATTTCCAACACTATTTATTTCTTTAACAGCCTGGCGCAGTTCCTGCGTTGAAGTCGTTAGACTGAATATTTAACGATGGGAATATAAAACAGATGGGCAAGTAAAAGTGTCCACTTACCCAACTTGGTGGATTGTACATAGAAAATCCACCGTGTGGGTTGACACGGAGAAATTCCTCCTCTTCTCCCTTGTACAAAGCGGACAAGATCTTTATTAGAGCGGCAGCCAAATCCGGCCCCTTACGGCCGTGGCGGGTGGCGTCGTCCTCCTTGTTGAAGTCCCACATGGGGTGGCCTCTATACTGGAGCGGCTTCACCCCTCGCATGATGCATGCGGCCATGACCCCGATCATGGTCAGTCCGGAATGAGCTAACAATCTTATCCAGCCCATCAGGTAAAGAACGTCCTTGTCGCTTTCCCTCTGAGGGCTCCATGGATGCCAGCTTAGGCGCTTCTTTAGGGGAGCACTGTCGAACTCAGGGAGGCCGATCCGGACAGGATCCGGCAGCGGGACGTCCTCTATATAAAACCATTCCGAAGGCCAGTCCTCGGACGCCTTCTTTGGGGTTCCGGATAGATATCCGGTCCCGGCGATGCGCCATACTTTGGCTCCGCCCACTTGATATATTGACCCCTTCTGAGAACGGGACACAAGGCAGAATAGCCTTTTCCACAGCACGAAATGAGCCTCGCAGCCCAAAAACAGCTCGCAAAGGGCTACGAAGCCCGCGATATGCAATATAGAGGCAGGCGTGAGCTTGTGTAGCTGGAGGCCATAGAACTCCAGGAGCCCCCAGAGAAACGGATGAATTGGTAATCCGAGCCCTCTTATTAAGTAAGGGACAAGGCATACCCTCTCTCCTTTGGAGGGATTGGGGGCGCTCTCCGCTTGCTCTCCGTCATTATAGGTGGCAAGTCCGTCTCGAACCAGGACCATATAGGCCGGGGCGAGAAATCCCTTGGTCTGGAGCGTCACTAGCTCGCTGTGCGAGATGGAGCATCTCTCCCAATCTCCAGGCTGAGGGCTGGAAGGGCGAGAGGAGGAGCTGCGGCGGCCGGCCATGATAGAATGGACCTCTGTTGGATATGCTCTGATGAATACTCGCGGAGGGGAGAAGGTGTGGTTTGGATCTAAATCCTTGTCCCCTTAAACAGGCGGCTAATTCACGCGGCTAGGGGTGTAAATATAAAAACACCCTGACTTTTCGTATTCGTTTGACATGTGGAAGACGACCATTATTGGGTGTAGAAGCCAAGGAGTGCTACATTTACAAGAAACCGGACATTATTCAACAGGTATACGAAATTTGGAGGAGAACCCGCCTTGCAATGCCGAAGACAATTTGCGTGCCGGACTCGTCGTCATTGAAGCCTGGTTCGGGGGCTACTGAGGAAGTCCTAGATTAGGGGGTGTCCGGATAGCCAGACTATACCTTCGGCCGGACTACTGGACTATGAAGATACAAGATTGAAGACTTCGTCCCGTGTCCGGAAGGGACTTTCCTTGGCGTGGAAGGAAAGCTTGGCGGTACGGATATGTAGATCTCCTACCATTGTAACCGAATCTGTGTAACCCTAGCCCTCTCCGGTGTCTATATAAACTGGAGGGTTTTAGTCCGTAGGAACAACAATCATACCATAGGCTAGCTTCTAGGGTTTAGCCCCCTTGATCTCGTGGTAGATCTACTCTTGTACTACCCATATCATCAATATTAATCAAGCAGGAGTAGGGTTGTACCTCCATCAAGAGGGCTCGAACCTGGGTAAAAACATCGTGTCCCTTGTCTCCTGTTACCATCCGCCTAGACGCACAGTTCGGGACCCCCTAGCCGAGATCCGCCGGTTTTGACACTGACACCCCCCTTTAACCCCTGGTAATGGCGGCATTGGATTAGTCACTACATAAACCACTGTAAGCACCATTTATCTCTCTCGATCTATATTATCTCAGTGACTTACAGATCAGGATTCAAATTCAAGAGGAAGGGGAACAATGAAAGGGACACAATGCACACCAGCTACACACGCTATCCTATCCAGTTGGCCGAAGCCATTCTGTCCGTCCACCCGCCGTTACAACGTTACACTGGTTTACTTATACACCTGTCTAATGGACCCATTCCGGCCCAAATGACCGAGGCGGATGCTTCTTTCTCCTTTTGGGCCTGGCCTGGTAGCTGCTTGCCAGTTCGCCCTGTACCGCATCACGGCTTGTCGAAGTAGTAGCCGTAGAGTCGCTGACAATCCCCTTTGGAAGAGAAGTGGCTTGCACCCAAGCCGGTGCCCGAGGAAATTTTTGTTTGAGCATCTCTTGATCCTCCCAGGTGGCCATGGATTCAGGCGAATGGCCCCACTTGACCAGAACTTGAGCGATCGACTTGTTTCCTCGCTAAACTAGACGTCGATCCAGGATACGAGCAGGGACCTGCAATTGTGCATCAGGAGAGGGCAACATGGGAAGTACCTGTTGTTCAGCCTTGATGTGCCGCTTGAGCAGCGAGACATGAAAAACTAGGTGGACGCAATAGTTTTCAGGCAGAGCTAGCTTGTATGCCACTGTGCCAATTCTCTCAGTGATTGGGAATGGGCCAAAATACTTGAATGCCAGTTTGTGATTTGCCCGCGGAGCAATGGATGATTGGGTATATTGCTGCATTTTCAGAAAAACAGTGTCTCCCACTTCAAACGACCTCTCGGTGCGATGTTTGTTAGCTTGAGACTTCATGCATTGCTTAGCTCACAACATGTTGTTTAACTAATTCCATCACCACCTATCTGTCTTCCAACCACAGATGAACATCAGAGCTGGCAATTGCATCCGTAGGAGAGATACCAAAGTAACAGGGAGCATGTCTATACACCACTTCAAATGGGGAGTGTCCTGTAGACGAGTGCCAGTTGGAATTGTACGATAGCTCACAAAGTGGAAGCCACTACGACCAGCGATGTGGATGAGCGCTGATAAAACAGCGAAGAAACCCTTCCACTTGTTGGTTGACGCGCTCTATTTGCCCATCTGTCTGAGTATGTTAGCATAAACTCATCCGAATTTTAATCCCTATTTTGTTACATAATTCCTTCCAAAAGGAGCTAGTGAAAATTGGATATCGGTCCAACACCAACGACAATGGCAACCCATGAAGGCGATATACACGATCCAGAAAAGCTTCCGCTACTGTGTTGGCAGTGCAAGGGCGTTTCAGTGCGATAAAGTGACCATACTTGGACAATTTGTCAATGACCACTAATAGACAGTTGAACTGATGGGAAGGAGGCAACCCTTCAATGAAATGCATGGTCATCATCTCCCATGGTTTAGAGGGTATTGGCAATGGCTGCAACAATCCAGGATATGGTACTCGCTCAGGTCTGGCCAGTTGACAAGTTTCACACTGTTGCAGCACAGCCTTGATCATGTTTTTCATGTTTTTCCAATAAAACAGTTGATAGATTCTTCTGAAAGTCACTGGAAAACCAGAATGGCCACCAGCTGAGCTAGCATGTAAGTTGCTAATGATCATGTGTTGCAATGGTTCATCTGGACCAATCCAAATCTTCTTCTTATACCTCAGAAGCCCATCATGCAGTATGAATTCTGGATCAGCAGCAGGATCAACAACCCATTTCTACAGTATCGCCTGAGTGGCCGTGTCAGAGGAATACCTTTGTATAATTTCCTGCACCCATGCTAGCTGAAGAGAATCTGCAGCTCGATTATCAGCCCTTTTCCTTACACAATTTTGTAGTCCAATCCCATTAGCTTGGTGACTGCCTTTTGCTGCCAAGCTGTATGTAATCGTTGCTCTTTCAGGCTTACCAAAGCTCTCTGATCAGTAGTTATCTAAAATTCTCGAAGTTGCAAGTAGGAGCGCCACTGCTCTATGGCTAGCAAAATGGCCAAGAATTCCTTTTCATACACCGAAAGAGTTTGGTTGCGCGGCCCCAAAGCTCTGCTGACAAAGGACAGAGGATGTCCGACTTGCATTAAGACCGCTCCAATTCCACAGTCACTAGCATATGTTTCGATGGTAAATGCCTTTTGGAAATTGGGTAGGGCCAGTACTGGGTCACTTACTAAAGCATCTTTGAGAGTTTGGAGGCCTGTTTGCGCAATGCTAGTCCAGACAAATATGTTACTCTTGCGTAGAAGATTGGTTAAAGGCCCCACAATCACACCCAAATGATGAATGAATTTTCTGTACTACCCTGCTAACCCAAGGAAACTTCTAACTTCCTTCACAGAAACAGGAGCTGGCCACTGTTCAATAATGCTGATCTTCTCAGGAGACTCCATCTTTGCTAATGATGTGCCCAAGGTACAAGAATTTTTGAGAGGCAAACTCACATTTGGACATCTCGACATACCACTGATCTCCCCTTAAGACTTGCAATACCCTCCTAACATGTTGTAGTTGTTGTTTCAATGTCTTGCTGAAAACCAGAATATCATCAAAAAATACCAGAAAAAATGCCTTAACATCTCTGGTTATTGTGATAGTGTTACATCCATTGCTCCTTGGAAAGTGTTGGGAGAACCAGTAAGACCATAACCCACCTCTAGGAATTCAAAATGACCATGGTGTGTCTAGAATGCAGTCTTATATTCTTCACCAGGGGCTAATCTGATTTGATGGTATCCAGCCCTAAGGTCAAGCTTGGTAAACCATTGGGCTCCATATAGTTCATCCAAAAGCTCATCGATGACTGGCATAGGAAAATCCCCCTTGATAGTGATTGCATTCAGATGTCTTTAGTCCACAAGCAACCTCCAAGTATGGTCCTTCTTTTTAAGCAGCAAAATAGGGGAAGAGAAGGGACTGTTGCTTCTCCTTATAACTCCAGAGTCTAAGATTTCATGAAGTTGTTTTTCAACTTCCTCCTTCAGTTCTGGGGCCAATCTATAAGGTCTAAGTGAAAAGGGCCTTGCTCCTGCTATAAGGGGAATGGAGTGATCACATGCCCTCTCTGGTGGCAATCCCACAGGAACAAAAAAAAACATCTCGGTATTCATCAATCAACTTCTATATTTCTGGTAGGACAGTTGCTACATTTTCCTCAGTTATTTCTGATAGTTCAATTATGGTATAAACAAACTCTATTGGTGCTTCCCCTTGCCGAGTTACTGTATTGCCATGAACAACAAATGACATCCATTTCTGCTCCTAGTCCACTATCATTGGGTCTTCTTTTATTATTATTTTTTCATCTTTCTTCTTCTTCTAATTATCTAAACCTAACCCTAGCTAGCACGAACCTAAACCAAAACACTAATTAACCTACACCTAAATAGTAAAAAACATAGAAAATAGCTAATTGATGAAAAAACAGA